>NC_056731.1:1899844951-1900020144 GCF_019279795.1 Protopterus annectens | reverse complement strand
AAAGACATTTGTGCTGGAGCAGCATAACTTATTTTCAAAACCACCAAGTAATTGAGAACTAATGGTTTTTTTAAATTTTTGTAAAAAAAAAAAACCTTGGGTGTTTAAAACTAATTCACCTGACGTTACTGTAACATGTTTTGAATCAGCATATCTTTTCTGAACACCAAGTATGAAACTAATGTTTAACTGTAATCCTTAGTGACTTATCAGATGAAAATATTTTTCATAAGAACCAAGACAAAACTAGGCAAAATTTGTGACGTTTTGGAAAATCAGGATAACTAAAAACTGTTGTCAGGGAATACAACTATGCGAAGGGTCAGCATTCTGTCTTCCATTCCAAACATCGCGGCTATACCACTTTGCAACTTCCATGCACGTCTTATTCCAAAATATAAGACATACATTTTGAAACATTTACTATTCCCAACAATGTTATGTTGCTAAAGATCATTAAATAGATTAAAGCCTACAGAAATTAAAAAAAAATCATTTGCTTTACCCTTACTAATTTGCTTCACAGCCAATATGACCGTTGTAAACCACTCACTATACAAATGTAACCCCTGCGCAGCGCCGTTGTTTGTAAATCTGTCAGCATGTTTTGATCTCAAGTACTAATATGTAAATATAAAATGTTACATTTGGACACAGCAATGTTATTTTTTAACCATAGTTGGGGGCTCAAGTGGCATCAACAGCATTTTCTGAAAATGCGACTTGTCATACATACCGATAGCATTCGGAATATTCACTACATTCTGCATAAATATACATTTATACTCGCCCAAATAAAACATCTATACCTGTTCTCATTAAACACAAGGGGAGCCAAGCATCACGTTTACCTGGTGACGTCATGCGCGCACAGCCTCAGAAGTAAAAACTAAGTTTTTAACCGTAAGTTGTTTTTGTTCCTTTTTTAATTCTTCTTAGTTTCTTTTAAGTTGTACGCAATAAACCATATAGTTTTTAAAGGCAAATACAATACGGCAACTTTGAAGATGTGCTCATTATTTTTCCCTACTTAAGCTTTACCTAGAATGAAATCATGCTTGGGCGAACTTCTGGAATTTTCGAAGACTCTTACCTATAAGCTGCATAGCCAACCGTTTATCAATTGATATCGCTGGACGTTCTTTTTCTCATCAACAAAAAAACGTCATCTTCGCTTCCTTGTTACCAGCTTCCCTGTTACTTGATATATTTTACGATCCACGAGCTTGACAGTTTCCACGAGCTTGTTTTCTTCATTTTGCTTCTCCAAACATAATTGGAATTTGACAGTTTTTTGTGTTGTTTCCCGAGTGGTACTGTTCATAACTCAGTCGCTGGGCCGTCAACTTTAGCCTATCTCCCGTTTACTGATTCGGTATGTAAAATTATAAATCATTAACATTGCGTAAGTGATAAAACAGATGATCTAAGGCTACACACATAGTCATTTTTATTCAGTATAAAGGGTCTAGTTTCCCAAGATGTAACTGTAAATGCCTGCTCAAAAATGCGAGACAGAGTCAAATGTCTTGAACCAGTGAGGGAGGTTTAAAACATATAGCATAGACGTTGTTGTCATGCAGTAAACATTTCAAACACTAGAAACCCACCACTGTTCTCAGTTACAATACTTTTGAAGAAAAAACAGGAGTCAAATTAAACGCTTTCTTTCCTTTTAGTTCCAAAACTTCATCAGAAATAACATAAAAATGCAAAATCACACTTAAATACTGTGAATAAAATGACTTCAACATTCAGTTAGAAAAAGTAATTACAGGCTGAAGTACCATTATATCTGTTTTCACAAGTTTAAAAACTTATGAATCACACAATACAAAAAAAAAATGCACAGAAAATATTTTGCATTGAATACTGTTTCTAAAAAAAATAAAAACTATTAAATGTATTTATATTTTAACAAACTTTTTATGGAAATGGTTTTGTTTAAACCAGGATAAAGATCTGCCCATAACAAAATCTTTCATTTTCCATCTACCCATAACAAAATCTGCCATTTTAGTTCTAGCATTTCTGAAAAGTTGTTATATTGATCTGTAAAACTGCTTGTATTAACTTGCTGTAAAACTAAAAAATAAAACTTGTGAAAATGTTCGCAATTTAAACTATGCTTTGCTAAAGCAATATTCAGGTCTTTGTTTTTGATGGTCCTAAGATGTTCACCAGTACGACACCTCAAAGCCATAGTAGTCTTCTTGCCTACATAAAAATTATGACAACAACAACTAATGACAAGATAAACTAGACCTGTGCTTTTACAATTATATATACTTTTAGGCTCAAATCTGAAATTGCAGTCTTTGGCTAAATACATGTTTTCAGGATAAATGAACCTACACCATCTACACCCCCACAAGCAAAAGTACCTAATGGCTATTACCAACAACATTTAATTGTCTCTTATGTTTTAACAAAAAATTTAGATTCAAGGTTTTTTAATAAATAAATATTGGTTTAGAACGTATCATGTCACTTAAATCTCTGCTTCCTAAACCTTCCAGTTGTTTTCAATAATCCTTTTAAGTTCTTCACTTTTTTAAACTCATTGGAATAGGGAATGCTAAAAATTTCTTGTGCTTATGAGTACCAATCTTATCCTTTTTGCTTTTTGGGGTGAACCCAGATATGAGAAAGGTGGAACCCTATCTACTCTATTACTGATGACTTAATCTGCAACTGCCCTTAATTTACCCCTCGGATAACCTCTCTGAGTAAACATATCAATCATATTATTACTTCTTGCCAAAATGCATCAACACTACTGATAATGACTCAGTCTAGTCACCTAACCTCTAAAAATGTTAAATTTTATAAAACTTGGATGAGAGCTTGTAAAATGTACATAATTATTAATAAAGGACTTTCTGTAAATATTACTAGAAAAAAGCCTGTTTATAAAATCACAAGTAAGCTCAATATCCAAAAAATTAACCGTAGAACCAATGCTGCTGATCTCAAATTTTAACCATCTTAAGCTGCTATTCAGTTGTTCAACAAATATGTCAAACACATCCTTACCACCCTCCAAATAAAAAATAAATCATCTATATATCTGTGATGGAAAGAAATGTATTTAAATGTAGAAAAATTGGATAAATAATAAATCTCCTACCAACACATCATCAGGTTTGCAAAAGAGGGGGCTACTGTGGTCCCCAGAGCTACCCCTGAGACTTGTTGATAGATCTTGGATTCAAACTAAAAAAAAAAAAATAGTTGCTAAGAACTAAATCTAATAAAATGCATATAATCTTAGAATACAACATGAGGTCATGGGTAAACTCTTTCAAAAATTCTGTTCTTCACTCTGTTCTTCAGTTAGTGCTTGCTTGAATTTTATTATTTGTTAGTAATTGCAGGTGTGGGGGTAGCCACATTCTTTGATTTCCTGTTCTTGCCTATTTAAGTGGTACAGTTTGAAATATTTTCTGCTTAAAATCCTCAGCTTTGGCCGGCTAAGATCTAGCTGTATTCAATTGGACATATAAGATAATTTAAGTACCTTTATCTGCACTTTTTTCAAATAATACAGTATTTAAATTGATTTAACTGTGTTGCATGATTATTAACTGAACTGGAAGTTTTGACTCTGTTCTTCAGTTAGTTTTCCCACCCACCCTCCCTGTTTTTGTTTTGGTGTTAATCTTAGTGGCTTTGAAACTGGCTGCCCTTCTTGTAAATTTGTGTTTGGATACTCCTTCCGGACCCATCTCATTTGCTCACTCAACTGAGTGCATGAGATCATATTCTGATTTCAGGCACTCCTACTGTGTACAAAGAGAGCATCTGGGAAAGAGAACAAAAAAAAAACATTTTAAGCTTGTTTCCTGCCTTTCCTATTAAGTGGTCTAGACTGTTTGTAGGCTTCTGAGCCCCCAAGCCCTTCTGTGTTGGAGGGAAGCCTTCTAGCTTAGTTTTTTTCTTGTAACTAACCAGTTTTCTAGTTTCAGCACTCAAATCTGTTTCTTTGAACTCAGCACTTGTTCAGAACTCATTGTAAGCACTACATAAACTGCAAATTACTACAGCACTCAACTTTCCTCACTTGTCTAGTGGAAAGCAGTTTTTAGTACTTAATAAATAAGCACTTATCCAGGCATGTCTAAGGATCAGCTCCCAGTGATTTCTCCTGTCTACCTGATGAATCTGGGTATTTTGGGGCAATGCAGCAGTTGCCTCATGTACACAGACAACCCTCTCCTCCTACCACCCAACACTACAACCTGTGAGAGATGCACTTATATAGCCAAACTGGAAGCAAAGCTCTCTTCACCCAAGACTGGACTAGACAGTCAAGAGGAGAAGGTAAACACTTGCACCACACACTCTCATCACATAGTCCCTTAAAACCTACACCACCAAAACAGACACACAGAAACACAAAACACACACCTACATTCGCGGAGGCTCTCAAAAAAACCTGCCCAAGCATCAGGGACATCCAAAGCATAAACGCAAGCAAACCCCACCCCCCCAACACAACCCAAATGACACATAGCCCACAAACTCATTTTGCCACTCAACCACAGCCCATAAGGCATAACAACGTACCCAACACTCTAGTCATAGGTGACTCTATAGTCAGGCACACTGATGTTCCACTCACTAGACTAAACAAGGAGAAAGTTACTGTCAGCTGCTTGTCAGGTGCCAGGATCCGCCACATAATGCATGCACTCAGGTCACTCCACAATAAGTACAAATATGACACTGTCATTGTCCATGTTGGTGTGAATGACCTGAGACATACCTCCCTGGACTACATGAAAAGAGACATGGAGGAGCTCTCCGATCTTGTATCCCAGGCGGGTATGACACTAACCCTAAGTAGCATCCTGCCATCACCCAGAATGATACCACAGTTCAAGGACAAAATGATTGACTTCAACAATTGACTAAGCTTCTGGTGTCATTGTAAGGGGATCCAGTATTTGTCTGCCTGGGACGACATGATCGACAGTCTATGATGCTTTGCCAGAGATGGCCTGCACATGTTGCCCTTAGGATTCTGGATGCTGGCTAAGGCTCTTGCCACCCCTATAGTGCCTTTTCTAGGCAAGGTTCAAATGACAAATTCACCACCGTAACAGGTACAAGCAAGCAAAATCTGAGGGTAATGCTACTCAATGCTAGAAGTCTAAACCTCAAAATGCACTCACTCGAGGCACTCCTTAAAATGGAGAACATTGACATCTGTGCAGTGACAGAGACCTGGCTCAAAGCTCTAGAGAGCACCCCTGCATTACCAGGCTTAAATTCATACCACACCTTTTGGCCACCTAACCAAGAAAGAAGCACTAAAGGCGGAAGCGTGTCTATATTCATTAAGGATATCCACACCTCCAGGCTAGTTGCATAGCATAATGCATCCGAGATTATCCAAGTGCAACTAACTCCGGGCAAGACTGCAATCCAAATTGTAGCTTGATACAGACCCCCCACCATGCCCCAGGATTCACACTCCTCATTTCTTGATGCACTGGAAAGTATTCGGGTACAACCCAACACCCTAATAATGGGTGATTTCAACTACCCCACCATTAACTGGGAAAACTACTCGTATACCAATGCTTTTGCTCAACGTTTTCTAGAATTCATAAATTCCAACGCCTTGGATCAACTTATTCACACCCCCACCAGGGGAAGCAATATCCTAGACCTGGTCATTACCAACATGGGAAACCGGTGTTCCACACCAGAGGTCAATTCCTTGTTGGTCAGATCCGACCACAAGCTAATCAGCCTAGACATCCACATCCCACCCCCAGCCCCAATTAGGGAAACCATCGTAAAAAACTTCTCCAAAGCCAACTTCACACTTCTTAAGACAGAAGTGGCAAACTTCATGACACCCATGCAGACGGGCAGTAGAGGTATGACTGCCGAATCCTACACAAATGCACTTACACGAGTGCATGGATCATGCTATCCCTAATAGAACCAAGATGTTATCCTCCAAAAAAGGAAGCCAATCTGGTGGTCCTCTGCCATAAACAAACTCTACAACAGAAGAAAGAAACTGTTGCAAAAAAGAGTAAAATCCCATGACTGGAGGAGCTCCCTGGTCAACCTCAGTAAGAAGCTGAGATCCCTCATAAAATCCTCCAAAGCTAGTTACGAAAACAAAATTGTGACTGACTCTAAAGACAACCACAAAGCATTCTATAGCTATGTCAAGAGTCTAAATGGGAACACTCAGATCTGCTCTGAGTTACAGCACAATGGCACTAAATATACAGAACCAACTGATATTGCCAACATCCTAGCAGATAGGTTCAGTGCTAACTTTACCCCCCTCTCACCCCCTAGAGGGCCCATCTCTATACTGGAAGAATGCAAAGTTCCTATAATCACGGCTGCACAGGTAAAAACACACTCTCCAAAACCAAGAACACAGCATCCATGGGACCTGACAATATCCCAGGCTGCGTTCTACACGAACTACAGAATGAACTGGCACCCTACCAAAGTACCATGTTCAATCATAGCCTCACCTCAGGCTTTGTACCCACTGAATGGCGCACCGCGATGGTTATCCCACTCCACAAAGGGGGAGCCATGACAGACCCCGGGAACTACCGTCCCATTAGCCTGACGAGCCTGGTCTGCAAGGCAATGGAACATATTGTGGAACTCATAAACAAAGACATTGGTAATAGACATTGGTAATCTCCAAACTCTGGACCGTACCCAGTTTGGATTTGTAAAATGCAGATCATGTCTCCTAAACCTGATTGACTTCTTTGAAGCAGTCACCAAAGCCATAGATGAGGAAAAATGGTTCACATAGCTTATCTAGATCTCGCCAAGGATTTCAACACCATCCCCCACTCTGGAATTCTAGATAAGCTCACTAAACTAGGTATAAATCCCTATGTCACAAGATGGGTTGCGAACTGGCTCACTGACAGAACCCACACTGTGAAAGTAGCGGATTTCAAATCCGACATCAGACCAGTGACAAGTGGAGTACCACAGGGTTCAGTCCTGGGTCCTCTCCTGTTTGGTATCTACTTCCCTGAAGTGCAGGCCAACACAGAAGGTCTTTGGCTAACAAAGTTTTGCAGATGACTGTAAGCTAGGAGCCATAATCGAAACTCCTAACGATGTGGACAAACTACAAAAGGGCCTCACTGAGACAGATACCTGGTGTCAAAGCCATGGCCTGAAGCTCAATGCCAAAAAGTGTGTTGTTATCCCCTTTGGTAAAAACTCTGTACCCATGAACTACCACATAGCTTGTAGTCTACTTAATGCCGAATATGTGATGAGATCTTGGGACACAGATGGACAGTAGTCTCTCCTTTGATAATCACATTGCCACAGTGGTCAGGAAATCCTTCTACGTGGCTCATCTCATCACAAAAGGATTCTCATCCAGAAAAAAAGAGGTCATTGTTCTCCTTTACTCATCACTCATTAGACCCATTATAGAGTACAACGCCCCTTTTGGTATGTGCCTCACAAGACATCTACAACAACTGGAAAGACCACAGAAATACCTCACAAAGAGGATTACTGGCCTCAAACAGATGCCCTATGCAGACCATCTAAAAAAACTACAGCTTTACTCCATCGCATATCACCTACTCTAGGGCGATCTCTGCCTAACATACAAAGCTATGTCAAACCCAGAGCTGTTGGACATGCTCCACTTAAAGAAACCCAATCCCTCCGAGCTACATGCTCTAGGGACCTAAACCTTGTCACCACAATAAACAGAACATGCTGGAGGAATAGATTCCTGTCCCAGAGACTTCCCATACTCTGGAACAGACTACCTATCTATGTCAAACAGAGCTCCTCATTAGCACTCTCCAAGAAAAATCTTGATGATTGGATGGGAAATGGGAAATTCACCCCGGGGATCACTTCTGTGGCTCTGCTCGACAGGGGCACAGGAAAATAAATTTCTTGGGTGGCGAAAGCCAGGGTAAATTTTTGGGCTAGGCTTGTATGGGCCCTAGGGCTGATAGCCTAGTACCTACCTATGAAAATAAATCAAATTCAATGCCTTCATCTAGATAAATTGAAGTATAGAGAGTATTCACATCTACAGTACCACAACATAGGCTCACCGCCTTCAAACTCAAATTTGCTAATTTAATCTAAAAATACCCAGGAATCCATAAGAAAATATTTGCTAGCTTGCACTACAGGGTTGAGAATATTGTCTAATAGAATAGAAATATTAATTGTTTTATTTTGAGGAAAAGACACTGTAGGTCTAAAGGGCGATTTCTTCTCATCTTTGTGGATTTTAGGAATTCTGAAGAGAAACCCATGCTCCGGTTGTTCAACTATACAAAAATTGTACATTTCTAACGTCAAACAGTTCTGGTGCAATAAATCTAGCAAAGTAAGATCTATATACATGTATATTTCCTTTACAAACTCTTCAGTTACTACTCTATAACATTTAACATTTAATTGAACATGCATAGCTGAGATATAGTCAACTTTACTCATGATCACTAAACCATTCGCTTTATCAGCTCGCATGAACCTTAAATTGTCATAACTTCTTAACTTATTCAGGGCTGTTAAATGCGCTTTATTTTAATTAAATTTCATCTTGTTATGCCATTCAAAATTAGATTTAAGTAACAATTCATAAATACTGTCCATGCAATTTATTGAAAATATTTAAAGTAGTGGATTCACAGTACTGTGCTTTTTAACAAAATGCTTTACACTAGGGGTATCTTTATACAAAAAAATTAAACTTTCTCACTGTCTGTTTAAAGTCTAGCATTACCAGTCAAAACTGCATGGTTAGTGGGAATGAACAAAAAACCTTTTGAAAGTACCTCAATTTCAGCAGATGTGAAACTGACATCATTAAGATTAAAAATACGCCACATATTCATCAGCGGTTCTTCCCCTTCACTCGTGACTTTGATTGCGTCGTCTTGTCCTCCTTGGGAGAGGAAAAAACTGAATCAAGGTTACCATCCTCCACCTCCGTATCACCAGTGAAGTAATACTGATTTCCTCCTCAATAGAAGATATAGAAGGCCTAGAACTGCCCTGATTATCAGAGGGAACATTATCCATCTCTTCAGCCAAAATGTGGTTATCCTCTCTGTTCCCACACAACCTTCCATTGTGCACATTGCTAACATTGCTGTTCGAAAAAGAAGCTAGTTGGCCAAGCCTGCATTTCGAAGGAATAGTCTTGAATGGTAAATCTAGCAGTCTGATTGGTTGACTTCTCTGTCAGTCTTTTAATGACAAATGCTTGTTGGCTAGAATACGCTGATAGGTCCCTGTACAACTTTTTCTGTTTACGTAGAATAATGGTTTTAAATGTTGTTACACTTTCACAAAAGTATTTAAATAAAGATGCTTTACAAGAGAGAACGAAGAATGTTTTTTAATGTTAGCATCAAGACCGCTAATCCATTCTCTCAATTGATTCAGTTGTAACGTACTCTGCCTTATTAACACTCACATAACCTCACATCCAGCTTTATTGTAAATGTTACTAAATTTGGTGTAAATTTAGTCCTGATAGGTGGTGCTATTGGGAAATGTGTACACCCTTAAGCCAAGGGGAACGATATTACATTCCAAACAGTCTGAGTATTTCATCACACATTTTTCTAGCTGGAATACTAGCATATAGCAGTCAATAGACTCAGTTAGAGACTGTTTTAATATTCCCAAAATTGGCACTATATTTAAAGTCAGTAAGGGATTCACACTGTTACCATTTATTAGATTGGATACAAGCCTACCAGATTGTCTAGCTGTTAAAACGAGTTCATCCTCCGTTATAGTAACTTCATCGGAGGAAAGTTCAAATGAACCAGCAATATTTACTTTTTGGAATTGGCTCAGAACTCGGTCTATTACATCATTGGCTTTCCCAACCACTTGTTGCAAGGTGTCTGTGAGCACCCCTCAGTTCATCAGGAAGAGATTAAATACTTAGGTTTAAGATGGAATCGTTGTTACCGGCCATTAAGGTCATTGCAGCTATTCAGCCCAGCAAAAATACGAAGAAATATATAATTAGACAAGGGAGAGACAGCTGGAGTCAATGGTGTTATGATAAAACACCAGAAACACAGCACCAAAGGCACCAAGGCACTGAAACTGGATACTCAAACACTAGAAACGCACCACTGTTCTCAGCTGCAATACTTGTAAAGAAAAACTAGGAGTCAAATTAAGCGTTCATTCCTTTTACTTCCAGAACTTCATCAGAAATAACATGCAAATCCAAAATCACACTTAAATACTGTGAATAAAATGACATCATCATTCAATTAGAAAAAGTAATTAGAAATTAAAGTACCACTATATCTGTTTTCACAAGTTTAAAAACTTATGAATCTCACAATACAAAAAAATGCACAGAAAATTTTTTTGCACAGAAAATTTTTTGCATCAAATGAAACACTTTCTAAAAAACAAAATCTGCCATTTGAGTTCTAGCAATTCCAAAAAGTTGTTAAATTGATCTATAAAACTGTTTGTATTAACCTGCTGTAAAACTAAAAAAATAAAACTTGTGATTTTGTTATGGGCAAATGGTTATCCCGGTTTAAACAACCATTTCCATAAAAAGTGTGTTAGAATATAAATACATTTAATATGTTTTTTTTTAGAAACAGTTTCATTCAATGCAAAAGATTTTCTGTGCATTTTTTTGTTGTGTGATTCATAATAAGTTTTTAAACCACAACCCTCCTTGTCTTCTCTGATGTCATAAACAACAATCGCAACAGTAATAAAATATCCTCTGCCCTATTCTTGGACCTCTCCAAAGCTTTTGATATGGTGGATCACCAACTACTAATTTTACACACTAAAGACTATGGACTTAGACACTCAAGCACTGCAATGGTTCCAATCCTATTTGAACAGTAGACAACAGGCTGTCCTATGGCAAAATAAAATTTCTAACCTCCTACCCAACACCCTGGGGGTTCCCCAGGGCTCTATACTTGGACATCTCCTATTTTCAACATTTATCAAGAACCTCTATACAGTCACCCCAGATGCAAAATGCATCCAATATGCAGATGAGTCCACCCTTATCTGATGTGCTACCTCCCAGTCTGATCTGCAAAGACTGTCCCAAACCACCTTCAATAGAGTCAAAAATTGGCTAACGAATCATCACCTGATCCTAAACCCAAATAAAACTAGATTACTGCTGTTTTCCCCTAATCGAAGATCCACCATACCATCCTTCTCCATAAAATCTAAGAATGGTACCATAATCTCCCCAGATACCTACACAAAGCTACTAGGCATTACCATAGATAACAATCTCAAATGTGACATACATGTTAATCAGGCTGTTAAAACCATCAACAAAAAAACTCTGCTCAATCTACAAGATTAAACCTTTCCTAACCCCACCCGCTAAAATAGCCATTGCACACTCTCACCTTCTTGCAACTCTCCTCTATGCTTCCCCTTTATTCACAAACTTAGGCAAAACAGAACTGAATAAACTGTCTAGCTGTTATAATCACATTGCCTGATTCGCCACTGGCATGCCATACAAGACACATCACTAAAAACCTGAACCACCTAGGATGGTTAGAACTGCCATGCCTATTTCAGTATAACCAACTATTAGTGGCATATAAAGTACTCAACCAGCCTGACAGTACACCTGCACTTAAAAAAACTTATCAAACCCTGCAGTAACCCAAGACCACTTCGCTCCTCTAACAGGCTACTAGTGCAAACTGTCAAAACCAAAAGTTCAGCTGGTGACTTCTGTTTGCCAACCTTGTTGGCAAAATCTGGAACACACTCCCTGCCGACATCACCCTAGAACCTACCCTCAGTCAATTCAAAAAAAGTCTTAAACTTTATTTTAAATCACACTGGCTATGTCCTTGTTCCAAACTAGACTAATCCTATCACCATGTGTGTGTACTAACTCTTTCAGAAATTAATAGAATTGTGTTTTATAAGCCTTAAACCTTGTGTAAAATAAATAATTTGTGTTTTTTTTTCCATGTAGTACCAGTCGGACCTGTAAACTCCTCTCTACCTAGATTTATGTTATAAAATTGTGTTTACTGTGGAACTTTTCTCCCCGGGCCTCCACTGAAAATGGACATGTATCCAGTTGGACTATCCTGGTCAACAAATGTAAAATAAAAAATAAATAAATAAATGTGAAAACAGATATAGTGGTACTTTAATTTGTAATTACTTTTTCCAACTGAATGATGATATCCTTTTATTCACAGTGTGATTTTGGATTTGTATGTCATTTCTGATGAAGTTCTGGAAGTAAAAGGAACAAAAGCACTTAATTTGACTCCTGTTTTTTCTTCACAAGTATTGCAGCTAAGACAGTGGTGTGTTTCTAGTGTTTGAGTATTCAGGATCACTGTTTTCATTTGTCTATTCTCTGAAGAATAAAACAAATCTGAGATTATAATGTTTGACCTAATTTAGTCACTGTGATCCTCAGATGATTTGCCATAAGAAATCACAAACTTTAAAATCAGACCAAAAATATTAGTCATGAACATTGTACTGCTTGCAGACCAAGTAACAGCTAAGACAGTGGTAATTAGTCCCACTGGTAGCACATTTTGCCAGCTTCATAACTAAACAAACCATACAGTCTGTAAGGTATTGTTGGAATAGTCACAAGGTCATAATGACTTTGCCCAGCAATGCAGTTGCAGAACATTAAATTCATCAGCATCATATATTGCTATAGTGCATTGATTTTTATTTTTATCTTGTTTTTTCAATCTTTTTCTGATTTGCAACCTTTATATTTATCCTCCTTTGCAAATAGTAAGCACTGGTTTTACAGTGTTGATTATGGCAGCATCTCGAACAGCAGATTGATGAGCTCTAAAACATTAGTAAACATAACCTAACATAGAAGATTATTTAGCTTAACAACACTGCTCGAGATGCTGTTTGTAAACAGCTGGGAAATGAAAACCTGAGACATATTAATGAATTTGTACAGTTGTTTACCATCCGTACATTATAGGTAAAGGCATTTCTAGACTAGTTTGAGTATGTGCTTCTGCTTACTTTGGTGATGATTCGGGTCTATATTAGTAACTCGAACGCTTACCTTATCGAATCCCTAAACATCGACCCATATTTATTGAACCGCAAAAACATCGAATGTCCAGAAGAACAAAACCAGAAATGTTGAATCTTCATGGTTGGCCTTCTGCAGTATAGCTCCGTAAGGTAAGTGTGCGATAGTCATGGACCTCAGGGTTATGGTGCGGGTTAAGGTAAGTGCATAGATGGTAATGTATGTTAGATTTAGTGTAGGGTTTTGTTAAGTGTATGTGTGTGGATTATTTAGTTTGTTTGGGTTTATCTTTTTAAGGTAAGTGTGCGATAGTTACGGACCTTAGGGTTAGGGTGCGGGTTAAGTTAAGTGCATACTTGCTGGTATATGTAAGATTAAGTGTAGGGTTAGAAGTAGGGTTTAGTGTAGGGTTAGAAATAGGCTTTTGGTTAGTGTATGTATGTGGTTTATTTAGTTTGTTTGTGTTGGTAGTATGTAGCGGGCAGTGGGACAAGTATGATAGTTCAATGTTTTGAATTTTGCGGTTTAGGGCATTCAGTGTTTATGCGGTTCGATGAGGACAGGTCGACATTTAGGGATTCAATAAGGTAAGCGTCCGTGTTTATAATAGACCCAATGATTCTTCCCATTAAAAATAAAATAAGAACAGTATTAAATGGAATTATGTAATTTAAAGATTAGACCCCTTTGCAACTGCTGAACTTGTATCTGCTCACCTGTTAATTGCACAGACTCCACAAAATAGTCTCTTGGATTATACAATGATTTCTGGATTTTTAGATTAGGCTTGGCTCTGCAGCTGGAGGTTAACACTCAATCCTAGCATTTTGCTAATTTCTACATTTATGGATTTATTGTTTAAACAGTCATTTTCTGGTAGCTTTGCAGTCTTGGGAGTTTCCTCCTAAGTAGAATAAAGTTGCTCTGCTAACTGGATACCTTATATGTTATTGGACCCCTCTGAATGTGCGACCCCATTGGTTCTCCCTTAAATTGGAGTCAGACTACTGAAATTCCCATCAAACTGTATTTAGTGTTGCCACCTCATTTGACTTTTAGTTGTGTTTTTTGTATTTTGTATGCCAAGCAGGCAATACATACAAATGTACATACATACCCACATATTTTAAGCACGGCATTAATGCCCTTTTAGCCTGCCAATATACGAAAACAATTGTTCCCATAAAAAGTGTCCAGGCTGTTCTTAAAAATAACTAGTGTTTGCTTTAATGTAATTGGTAGTCTGTTTAGTGCATCAGCTGCTATCTCAAGAGTAACAATTAGTATACTTTTCATTTCTAGCGAAGCTTTTTTTTTTAATTTCTCCAGGTCTTTTGGGTTGGAATGGACTCCATTCCTAAGACTAAGTAGGATTAAAGTTCATGAAATTAGTATTGTTTCAATCTTTGATGTTCGCTAGAAGTGCTCTTTGGAACACCTGCAATGTGCCCAGCAATGACTTCTTCTGCAATTCATGTGCAGTTACTTGTATCGGTAGCATATCTAAATACAATTGTAAAATTTTTTTTTATAAGACCCATTGCTCCTACTATTGGAACTGTCTTGAGTATCCTTTTAGATTGCCCTCATTTCTGCCTGCATATCCTGATATGTTATGACTTTGTGTCTCTCTATACATAAGACACTGTAGTTAATGGGTGTAGCAATTTCAGTCATCAGTGCTATTTTTTTCTTATTTCCGTGCAGGGGCGGCTCGTGGCATAGGGCTGCCGGACTGCAGCCCCCTCAAAAAGAAAAAAAGAAAGAAAAAGAAATGAAAAATAAAAAAAAATATTTTTAAAATTGCGGACTTGCATGCGCAGACCGAGTCCCGGCTTATCGGTCTATCGCATGCTCAGGGCAACCGGCCGTCCCCATAGGGGGACACAAGGAGCGTCTGTGCACTTTTACAGTGCACAGACCCGCCAGGATTATGGGACGCATCCGGACTGCAAGAGGAGCAGCAGGGACTCGGGACAGTGCCTCAGGGATCTCGTCGGCGTCGGGAAGGAGCATGTGGATCTCGGGGGTCTTCAGTATTGCGGGAAGGATGTATGGATTATGGACGTTAACTCTGGATGTATTCATTCAGGATTCAGGTAAGGTGCCTTTCAATTTACAATGTTTATTTTTCTTTGTGTATGGTGCTTGTGCTTTACTGGAGTTTGTGTATGGTGCTTGTGCTTTACTGGAGTTTGTGTATGGTGCTTGTGCTTTACTGGAGTTTGTGTATGGTGCTTGTGCTTTACTGGAGTTTGTGTATGGTGCTTGTGCTTTACTGGAGTTTGTGTATGGTGCTTGTGCTTTACTGGAGTTTGTGTATGGTGCTTGTGCTTTACTGGAGTTTGTGTATGGTGCTTGTGCTTTACTGGTGTGTGTGTGTGTGTGTGTGTGTGTGTGTGTGTGTGTGTGTGTGTGTGTGTGTGTGTGTGTGTGTGTGTGTGTGTGTGTGTGTGTGTGTGTGAAAATGCCCCAGGTGCTTATGGTGGTGTGGTAGGGAATGCCTCAGGCTTGAACCCTGTACCCTGTATGCAGGTGTTAAAGACTTGAGTTCCCTACCCACCACCATTTGTAAAAATTTCAGATTTTACCTCATATTTGATCTGATCTGTTCCTCATAATATCTGTGGTTTGTAAATGTTGTAATGCTTGATATTTGATGGTGTAGTAGTAGCATTGTTGCCTCACAGCTGCAGGTTCTTGGGTTTGATTCTTGGCTGGGGTTCCTTCTTTGTGGGGTCTGTATCTTCTCCCTGTGTTTGTGTGGGTTTGCTTTTGTGCCCTCCCATGTTACAAAGACATGTCTGCATTATTTCTTCCTGGGCCTCCGCTGAAAATTTGTTTATTTGTTCCAAGTCAGACTGTCCTGATTAAAAATGTTAAATAAAATTGATAGGCATTTGAATTTCAGACTTAAGGGTTTCTGAATGTTTAATTCCCTGCGTATTTGATGGTGCAGTGGTAGTATTGTTGCCTCACAGCTATAGGTTTTCTGGTTTGATTCTTGGTTGGGGTGGCTTCTGTGTGGAGTCTGCATCTCCTGCCTGTGTTTGTGTGGATTTGCTCTGGTGCCCTGCCATTTTACAAAGATGTGTCTGCAGTTTTAATCCCTCGTCTCTGCTGAAAATTGTTTTGTTCTGTCCAGTAAATTTGACAGGCATTTGAATTTCAGACTTCAGGTTTCTGAATGTTTAATTCCTTGCAGATTTGATGGTGCAGTGGTAGTATTGTTGCCTCACAGCTATAGGTTTTCTGGTTTGATTCTTGGTTGGGGTGGCTTCTGTGTGGAGTCTGCATCTCCTGCCTGTGTTTGTGTGGATTTGCTCTGGTGCCCTGCCATTTTACAAAGATGTGTCTGCAGTTTTAATCCCTCGTCTCTGCTGAAAATTGTTTTGTTCTGTCCAGTAAATTTGACAGGCATTTGAATTTCAGACTTCAGGTTTCTGAATGTTTAATTCCTTGCAGATTTGATGGTGCAGTGGTAGTATTGTTGCCTCACAGCTATAGGTTTTCTGGTTTGATTCTTGGTTGGGGTGGAGTCTGCATCTCCTGCCTGTGTTTGTGTGGATTTGCTCTGGTGCCCTGCCATTTTACAAAGATGTGTCTGCAGTTTTAATCCCTGCGTCTCTGCTGAAAATTGTTTTTGTTCTGTCCGCAGTAAATTTGACAGGCATTTGAATTTCAGACTTCAGGTTTCTGAATGTTTAATTCCTTGCAGATTTGATGGTGCAGTGGTAGTATTGTTGCCTCACAGCTATAGGTTTTCTGGTTTGATTCTTGGTTGGGGTGGCTTCTGTGTGGAGTCTGCATCTCCTCCATGTGTTTGTGTGGATTTGCTCTGGTGCCCTGCCATTTTACAAAGACGTGTCTGCAGTTTTAATCCCTGCTGAAAATTGGTTTTGTTCTGTCCGCAGTAAAATTGACAGGCATTTGAATTTCAGACTTCAGGTTTCTGAATGTTTAATTCCTTGCATAATTGATGGTGCGGTGGTAGTATTGTTGCCTCACAGCTATAGGTTTTCTGGTTTGATTCTTGGTTGGGGTGGCTTCTGTTTGGAGTCTGCATCTCCTGCCTGTGTTTGTGTGGATTTGCTCTGGTGCCCTGCCATTTTACAAAGATGTGTCTGCAGTTTTAATCCCTGCGTCTCTGCTGAAAATTGATTTTGTTCTGTCCGCAGTAAAATTGACAGGCATTTGAATTTCAGACTTCAGGTTTCTGAATGTTTAATTCCTTGTATAATTGATGGTGCAGTGATAGTATTGTTACCTCACAACTATAGGTTTTCTGGTTTGATTCTTGGTTGGGGTGGCTTCTGTCTGCATCTCCTCCCTGTATTTGTGTGGATTTGCTCTGGTGCCCTGCTATTTTGCAAAGACGTGTCTGCAGTATTAATCCCTGCATCTCTGCTGAAAATTGTTTTTGTTCTGTCCGCAGTAAAATTGACAGGCATTTGAATTTCAGACTTCAGGTTTCTGAATGTTTGATTCCTTGCAGATTTGATGGTGCAGTGGTAGTATTGTTGCCTCACAGCTATAGGTTTTCTGGTTTGATTCTTGGTTGGGGTGGCTTCTGTGGAGTCTGCATCTCCTCCATGTGTTTGTGTGGATTTGCTCTGGTGCCCTGCCATTTTACAAAGGCGTGTCTGCAGTTTTAATCCCTGCTGAAAATTGGTTTTGTTCTGTCCAGTAAAATTGACAGGCATTTGAATTTCAGACTTCAGGTTTCTGAATGTTTAATTCCTTGCATAATTGATGGTGCTGGTAGTATTGTTGCCTCACAGCTATAGGTTTTCTGGTTTGATTCTTGGTTGGGGTGGCTTCTGTTTGGAGTCTGCATCTCCTGCCTGTGTTTGTGTGGATTTGCTCTGATGCCCTGCCATTTTACAAAGACGTGTCTGCAGTATTAATCCCTGTCTCTGCTGAAAATTGTTTTGTTCTGTCCGCAGTAGAATTGACCGGCATTTGAATTTCAAACTTCATGTTCTTCAGAATACATAGTAGCACAACCTTTTTTTCTAGCAATTTTCTAAGTTTATAAGATGAATATTTTAAATTTGTCCCTATTTTTGGGACTGTATTCCCCATTATTGGCTTCGTCAGGTTTTTGTGCTAAGGTTGACAGCTATGGCAAGAACTGAATTCACTGAATATGGACTGTAGAATTGTGCATATTTACTGATAATGGTGGACTGTAGAATTGTGCATATTTACTAATAATGGTGGACTGTGGAATTGTGCATATTTACTAATAATGGTGGACTGTAGAATTGTGTATATTTACTAATAATGGTGGACTGTGGAAGTCTGAGTAGACTTTTTTTATGATAAATGTTCTCAACTGGGCAGTTTTGCCATTATGGGTGCATATGTTTTGTTTCATTGCTTACTGGAAAAATGTTCAAAACAAATTTAAAACACCCTCTAACAAGTGTACTGTATTGTACAAGGAATATAATTTTAGTACAATGAGGAAGGTGTATCAAAGAGCACATGTATGTTTCATATGCAAGGGGCCTATGATTGAAAACAGCCCAAAATTAATCTTTATCTGCCACTGGCAAAATGTATTTTCTTTGAATGTGGGTTTCAATGAATGTGAGTTTCAAGGGCAGAGAAGTTTTAATGCTAAGTTTTCATTGTGAGACTGCATTGCTTTGTTTAACAGATTACTTAATGTTTGTGCTGTAAAATACAAAATAAAACTTTCAAATGAAGTCCAATCATTGAAGTAAAGCAGTATGCACATTAGTGTTTATGGTAAATGGAGTGAAATAGCCAAGTAATGGTTAATTGGAATGGCTGCAGAGGCTCCAGTTCAACCATTATTTTGTCAGGGGAAGGGCAGCAAACTCAGACAGGCCCAGCTGAACTATACCTCCCAACTGTCCAGATTTTCAAAGAATGAATAGATTTTGCTTCTTATTTTTGGTTTGTTGTTCATAAAATTTGTAGTTTTAATTCCTAAATGATTTGCCAGAAGTCACTAAATAATAAGTTTCAGACTTCATAACCTTCATAAAATGCATGTTAAAGTAAGAGCCGTTCTATCAACTGTCTCAATTTATACAAGAGCAATTTTTAGTACTGTTTATATGTGCCCCAATATATTTGGCCTTGTTCAGATTTACTGCATTAACAGGTTGAGAGGTACATGCAAATAAATTGCTTTATAGAATTAGGCATAGCCAACCTCTCAACTGTCCCCAATTTTGGCTCAAAATGTTGCTCTTCCCCTAATAATCCCTCCATAAAATAGCAATTTTGGAAGAAAACATGGAGGGTTTACAATTAAGAAATAACTGTAATAATCAAAGTTATAGATTACTTGAAATGCATGTAGATTCTTTTATTTTGTCAGCTGCTCAAGGTAGCAGTACTAATATTAAAGTGTCCCTTCTTTGACAGGTAGAAGCTGTATTGTGTGTCTATTTTATATTTTTGCATCACATTTTTGGTCCATTTTTCATAAAATTGTGTTTTTGGCAAATTAGTGACAAATCACTAAAGACTGAAGTTAGAAAATGACAGACATTTGAGTTTCAGATTTTATACCCTTCAGAAAATTCATACTAATGCAAGACCTATTCTATTATCTTTCTAAGTTTATTAGAGCAATATTTAAAAATTGTCCTTCTTGTTGTGCCTTTGTCCCACTTCTGTGTATGGCTTTGTCCAGATTTCTTGCTCTTGAAGTTGAGAGGTATGACAAATGTGTCAGGGCCATCACAGTCAGCCAGAGAGATTTCAAATTGTGACATGCTTGTTGCACCCCACTCCACCATGTAGTGACTCTGGATGTGTCCAAGCAAGGCAAGGAGTAGTTGTATCTACCTTGAATGGGGAGGACACACTGCATAAGTACTACAGTGGCTTTTCATCTGTCCTTGATTTTGCAGAATGGTCTGGTTTCTGTCATATTTTTGTACTGTTGATTTATGCTTATTACTCAAAGTGCCTGTTGCTCTGTGTTTAAGTAGCAATGCTTTAATGACCATAAGGTAAGCTTGTCTGACATCGTAAGATGCAAGTAAGCTTTAATAAGCATACTGTTAAAGAATTGCCAACATTGAAAGCCTTTCTGTTGTTGCCATGCAGAGAATACTTGACTAGATAATGTATAAGCCTTGGGTATTAAAGGACAGGATTCCATTATTTTAAAAAGCTCATTACACTTGTTGGAGACTTCCAGTCATCTCTACAGGCTTTACCCGTAAACTAAACAGAATGCCAATCATGTGTGGTCCATAACCTGTACAGTAATCCTTTAAGCAATGTATCTTGAGCTTGTTTCTTGTTTGCTTTTCATTTTTACTTTTATCATGTTTTCCCCATGAAACGTTGTCAGGCAGCAGGTCTTTTTGGATAAGAAACATTTTTACAAGTGGGGCATCACATAGATTTCTACTTTCAGCATGTTGCTTGGTACTTTAATAAAGCTGAATATATTATAATTAGAACTGCAGTGCAAGGAGAAGTAGTTTGAGTTGAGTGCTTCTGGTTTTTCTTATACTTGATTTTGACTGGCATTCCAGTAATGTATTTAAAAGTAATTTATTTTTCATGCCTCACAACCTTTTGTTTCCATCTAGATATTAAGTAAGCTGTCATGCAGCCAATGCATTGAAATATTTTTATTCTTCTACACTTATTTTTGTCTTGATTGGACTTTCATAATGATGGTTTGCCACCCAGGGCAGCGTATTTAATTAAAGTTAGTTTTTTTGTGGTTTTGTGCATAGCTCCTCCCCTTTGTGGTTGACCACACCCCTTCCCTTTGACCCCGCCCATTCAGCGTCTCCTGCAGCCCCCCTGTGATTTGAAGTCACCAGCCGCCACTGTTTCCGTGAACTACTATTCTCACATCCCATATGCTATAAACTTCATAATTTTCTATAATGCTTTGTGGCTCATGTTTCCAATGTTTTTCAGCTACATCAAAATTATAATGTTTGTGCAATCCCCAATGTAACAGTCTTACCTCATTATTATGCCTTTTAGTATACAGTCCTTCTGCCATTAGTATATCACATCTGGCAACAAGATGTGCAACTGTTTCCCATTCTGTTTTACAAAACCTACATTTGTATGTTTCTCCTACATGTTCAATGGATTTTGTGAACCGTGTACATAGTCCACTGTCTTGGGCTACCGATATTAACCTTTCATCTTTTGGTTTAAACTCCCCTTTTCTTAACCATTCCTGCATTCAATCCTGATCAACATGAGGTTGTTCCAAGAGTTTTCTATGCTTGCAACTATATGTATGCATTTTCCACATTTCTTGCCCTCTCATCTGATCCTTCACCTTATATTCTATTTGCTGTCTGATTTTTGTCTACTGATTTGATTTCCATTCCTGCTTGACACTGATATGTTTCTGCTAAACTAAGCAGGGAAGTCATCTTATACTTATTGTCCTCGTATTTTAGAACTTTAACTATGTTTGGGTCTTGTGAGGTCAGCAGATATCTATACAGTTCTACAACTGCAGATTTATACATGTAATCAGTTTTGAGGAGGGCCATACTTCCTTCAGAATGGGGACTATATAATCTTGGTATACATTGAGTTTTATAAATCATTTGATAAGCATGAAGCATCCCTTTTTTCTGTCTATCTGATCCAACAGTTTTTGGAGCCAGTCAGTCACTCCAAAACTGTAAGTTGGGACAGGAGAGTAAATTAGTTTATAGCTTGGACTTTGTTCCTAAATGTCAGTGCCATTTTCAGTATTAATTTTCATCTTATAAATATTCCTTATTCATATTTGTTCATGTTTTATTGTTGATCCTTTATCAATTCCCAAATATTTATACACTCCCTCTTGCTCAAGTTCTTTTATGACATTCATGTCCCAAACTGATGTTTACTTGGTGCTGCAACTTTCTGCTTTAAAAGCCATTTTTGCACATTTATCAAGACCAAAAGACTTTTTTATTTCATCTGAAATTTTTTTTTACCATCTGCAGTTGTGCTTTCAGTTCCTCATCTGATCAACTATACAATTTTAAATCGTGCACAAAAAGAAGATAAGTCTTTACACATTGTTGTTTTGTGGGAGCCAAATTGTATAAGGGCAAGACAAAAGAGCAATGGTAACTAAGAGTTGTCCTGGAATATCCCCCTTTAAATTTTTTATCACTGGAATAATAATTTGTCCTTTATCATGGTTTTAACTGCAAAGTGGTTTGCCACTGTTTCATGGTCGCTGTAATGTAATCGATCAGTGTAGTGTGTACCTTATACATTTTTAAGCACTCTTTTTATCCATGAATGTGGAATGCTGTCAAATGCTTTTTTGTAGTCTATCCATACCATACTTGGATTCTTCCCCTTTTAACAGTTTTCCATCATGACTTTCATAGGATCACAGAAAGTTACTAGGCTTTTGGCCCTGAGGCCCTTTCAAGCCTAGCCAAGAATTAGCCCATGTATAGACCAATCAGCACCTAAGGTCCCCATCCAGCAGGGACATGGGTGGAATCCCAGGGATGTATTTTCTATTTCCCATCCAGTTATCCAGGTTGCGCTTAAAAAGGGGTAAAGAGGTATTCTGCTTGACATGAGGGAGTCTTTTCCACAGACGGTGGAGTTTCTGGGACACAAATCTGTCCCGCCAACAAGTCTTATTGATGTCACAGACTAGGTTGAGGCCATGTGTATGAGTTACTCAAGTGGATCTTGCCCTGTGGATATGCAGCAGTTTCATCAAGGCGCGGTCCGAGATCGCCTTGTATGCCAGACAGAGGTCACCTCTGAGAAGTCTGTATGAAACCGAGTAGAGGGATTAGCCTATCTGTGTATGGTAGATTTTTGATGCCCTGGATTCTCCTGGTGAGGTACCTCTGTGGTTTCTTCAGCTGCTGCATGTGCTTTGTGAGGTACATGTCGAATGGGGCATTGTACTCAATAATGGACCTTATAAGGGAAGAATACAGGGATGACCTCCTTGTCCCTGGATGAGATACACTTATGAGGTGGGCCATGTAGAAAGCTTTCTCTACAATGGAAGCAACATGGTTGTCATTAGTCGGGTTGCTATCAATCTGGGTGCCCAAATCCCTCAAGACTGACTGTGTGCTTAGGATGTCATTATTAATGTGATAATTTGTGGGGGTGTCACTTTTCACTCTCCATAAAGGTCATGATGATGCATTTCTTTGTATTCAGCTTGAGGCCATGTTTCTGGCATCAGTCATTTGTTTGGGTGAGACCTTCTTGGAGGATGTCCATGTCACTAGGGAAATTCATGACAGTGCCCAGCTTGCAGTCATCTGCAAACTTGGTCAGCCATAGCCCACCGGTTTTGGCCTGCACCTCAGAAAAGTATATCCCAAATAACAGAGGCCCCAAGACCAAACCCTGGGGTATGTCACTCGATATGGGTCTACTGCTTGAGGTGGCTTCCCTTATTTTGACTAGGTGGGTTCTTTCAGTGAGCCAGTTAGCTACCCATCTGGCAACATGCAGATTGATGCCGAGCTGAGAGAGTTTATCTGTTAAGCCAGAGTGGGGAATACTGTTGAAGGCTTTGGCCAGGTCAAGGTAGGCGGTGTGCACTGTCTTCTCCTCATCCATGGCTTTGGTGACTGTCTCAAAAAAGCTGACCAAATTTAACAGACTTGACCTCCCTTTGAAGAAGCCAAACTGTGTGGGATCAAGTGTTTGGAGGTTGCCAATATCCTTGTTAATGAGGTCCATGATAATCCAGTCTATATGCTTGCAGATCAGGCTAGTAAGGCTGATAGTTCTATAATTCCCCAGATCGGTGGATGCTCCACCTTTGTGTAAAGAGATGACAGTGGGTGTCCTCCAATCAGCTGCGACAAAGCCAGTATTCAGGCTTTGGTTGAACAGGGCATCTAATAGTGCAGCAAGTTCTGCCTGCATTCTTGTAGGATGCAGCCTAGGATGTTATCGGGTCCCATGGAGGCTGTATGTTTTGCCTTTGAGAGAGCAGTGATGACCTGATTCTTAGAAATAAGGGTAATGGAACAGGTACTGGGAATGTCCTGATTTACTGAGGGCGGGGACACGGGAGAAATTTTCACTGAATTTGTCAGCCAGCAAGTTTGCTATGTCTATGGCATTTGTATATGTGGAGTCTGTGACCACCAGTTCTGAACAGATCAGGGTGCTACCTTTGAGATTATGGACATATGTGAAGAAGGCCTTATGGTTGTCTCTAGTAGATGTGCCAATTTGGACTCAAACTTTGCTTTGGAGGATTTCACTAGTGCTCTTATTTTTTTGATTAGGCTAAGGAGAGATTGCTTCCAATTAGGCACCTGCCATACCTCTCAACCTGGAAACATCAAAAATCTGGACAAGGCCCATGAAAAATAGGTACAAATCTGTACGCTGATTAACATCAAATTTGCATGCATAATCATGTAACCCCGCCCACTCCAATGGAATTGTGGGATACTGACTATCAAACACAAACTGAAGAACAGACAACCAAAATATGGCACCAGAGGCCCCCTGCAGCCATTCCAATATCCCATTACCTGTCTATTTTGCCTCATTTACCATAAACACTAGTGTGTGCATTCTGCTTTTCTTCTACAATGATTATTTGGATTTTATTTTTATGTTTTATAGCACAATGCACAAACACTAAGACATATACTAAAAGCTGCTAAACAAAGCAATACTGTCTCAATGGAAATAGACTTGACATTAAAACTTCTCTGCCATTGAAACTCACATTCACTGAAACCCACACACCACATCCAAAGAAAAACTGTTTGCTCCATGGCCCATGCATTGCAATACACTCAATTTATTATCAAGGTAACTGAGTAGGAAATTAAAAAAAATAATATATATATATATATATATATATATATATATATATATATATATATATATATATATATATATTTTGATATATATAAAATAGATCCTATCAAAAGCAGCAGTAAAAGTCCAGTAATGTGAGGAAAAATGTTGACAATGCCACTTTTAAGAAAAAAAACAAACAGCTGCTTACAACGTATAATCCTTTATTCCCATCTTGACTAAAGAAATGGAGACATGTCCAGGAAAGCGTTACTGTTGCTTTATTTTTTTTTTTTACTCACAAAGTGACAACAGGATAGCATAGTGTTTCACTGAGTAGGAGAACTACACACAAACATTTTATTCGTGTCATGCTGCTTTTTTCCCCTTCTTCAATGGCACCTGCCAAGTAAGTAAACATCATGGTCTACAAGACCATGCTAAAACTGTAGGTTATCAGTTTTCTTAAAAAAATATTAATTTAAAAATTCCTCATGGTGAATACTTTCAAAATGTATCCTGCTGGGTTTTGAGTGCATGTTATCCAGTGCTTTTTTTGTAGTCAATATAATCTGGTGCTGTTTCACAGAACTATGGACTAGTGATGCTTTTCTTAAGGCCATTTCCCACCATCATGTTTCTTCACATGCATATATACAGCAAAGACAATTTATAGTAATCCTCTCAGTTTTCTAGACTGCCTCATCACGAGCAAGATAACAGTTAGCGTAAACCTTAAGAATCATCCAAAAGAAAATGTAAGAATATAAACAGTGACTCAGATGTAGAAAAATGAGTGTAGTTTTAGTCTGGTTATGCAGTTGCATAGTAAAGAACATAGGTACTCAATGACAAAGATGAATGTTTAGTTTTGCCTCGAGACTGCAAATTATTTTACTAATTGTATATGAGTGTAGAGTTGTAGACATCTTCCTTCAGTAACCTGTAGATAAATTTTAGCTCTTATATTTATATTCGTAAACGCAACATGCTTTTTTAAGGGATGGTTTCCTACCTGACTTGTTCCCGAATGCCAATAAACCATTTGAATAAAGAGCCAGAATCCATTTGAAAACATCCCATTCCTTCCAAAGCTAATAAGAATAACCCAAACTGGCAGGTAACTATTTAGAGTGGGTGAGCTGTTTCTGAATAAGAATAACTGCTGAAAGCAAACTGGTAGAGCGAGCTTAATGTTTGAAACTTTGAATAACTACTGTTTCTAAAGTGCTCATTTGAATAACCTGCTAACTGCTCACACTTGCAGATCAAGGGAAAAGCCGGAAATGTGTCCTTGGAGCCCTTGAGTTCAACTCCAACAGGCTGATCTCCTTGATGGTGCTGATGTCATCACGCACGTGATGATGTCAGTGCAAAATAAAAAAAGGAGGAAAATTTAGAACTAAAGCTGGGAAAATTTGGAAATGGAGGGGTGCCACTCAGGAATCGTGGCACCCCAGTATTTGGACCCCAAAACTTGGTAAAAACTGAGTTATTCTGTGCGGTTGGGAGGTATGGCACCTGCTCCTTCTTGGTCCTGGACAGCAATTTTTTTTTCTTTTGTTACAAAGTTTATTTGTTGCAGATGTCCACCAGACAAATTTACTCTTCCTTGCGGAGGATGATTTAGTCCGGTCACGTATTCCTGATTCCATGCATTTATATAAACTTTATTTAACTAAAAGTGATCCTTTGTTCCATACGATTTTCTTTTGTTACCCTTTTCTTCTATTGCCATGATCAAGTTTTCTTCTAAATGAGTATAAACTCTGTTGGCATCAATTAAAGTGTACAATTTATACATAACCGTAAGGCAAGTTATTGGTCTATAGTTTTTAGGATAGCTTGCAGGTTCACTCTTAAGTAGGAGCATTGTTTGTTTTTCCTGTTAAGCAGGCTGGTGTCTATTTGGGGTGTACATATAAATAGTTTTTGCTTGTGGCTAAATCTTCATGTAAAGATGTTAAAACCTTTAGCCAGAATTTAGGTACTGTATCTCAGCCTGGGGTTTTCTGATTAGGAGCTTTTCTTAATTTTGTTTAAGTGGCTGTGGCCATTACTTCATCCCTTTTCATATCCTCTACATTTGAAATTCTTATTCTTTCCTTCACTTCTTTTATTCGTCTGGCATCTTTCTCATGTTCCACAGGCTCTTCATAGATATTTCTCTAAACTGTATCTATTTCTTCTTTTTGGTGGTATTTCAATTCCTTTTACCTTGTTTCCCTGTTCTGTGTAAAACTTTTTGGTCATCAATAAATTGCCTATTTTGTACTTTTCCTTTATAGTTATCTGCATAGCTTCAAGTTTTTCTGCCTGTGATGATATTTTTAGTTTATTATTTGTGATGGTGCACAATTGGTCCTGATCTGTTCTCATACTGCACATTGCTTTTATCACGTCTATCTTTCTGAGTATTTTTGTTGCTGTGTTCCCTCTTCTATACTCTTCTAACAGTGACACTTCTTGTTTTAATTGCTTCATAGTTTTCTCTGGTTTATACTTCCATGATGACATTTGATTTCTCCCCTTCCTTGACTACAAATCCTATTTACTTCTGTTATATATCGCATGACTGCTATGAACAGTCCTAATTACTGCATTCATTTGTTTTATCAGACTTCTAACTTTTTGGGCTTTATTGACTTTCTGTATTCTATTTCTTTCATTGCTCTTAATATGTTTGTCCATCTGTATTAAATCATCCATCTCTATTAAATCAAGCAACTCTTCTCTTAGATCATTTTCTACAAAACTTGAGGGCACATTCTTTGCATTTCCTATGGGCATTCTATAGAAAGTTCCAGAACATCTTCCTGTGCCACATTCTGTTCACTTTCATCCTGTGTCATCCATTGCTCTTTCATATGGAAACTCATTAACCTGTTGCTCCACAATACTGACTGCATAAAAGTTGCCACAGTTTCCTCTTCCTTCTCTTGCTTTGTAACTCCAACTGAACATTTGCACTGGTTTCTTATGGAAGGCTCCAAGGTATCCTCATATCGCAACTAATCAGATGTTTCCTTAATTTGGGGATCCATTGTTGTATCTTCCTGTGGTATTATCAGAGTTAATTTTCTACACCAAATACCTCACTTCACAGGTAATCTATAACCTCAATTTATATCTGTTTAACTTCTCCATTGCTAATCCTCTTTTCTACTTTTCCTGTTTATTTTCTTATTTTTGTATTGCAAAATTTTCCATATACATATCTTTGCTTATATTTCTCTTGAAATATCTTTTGTTCTGCTCTTTTTTATTGATTAAATTTGCTTTCTCCTTTGCACAAACATTGCACCATATTAAATATCTTTTTCTTTCCCATGTCCATATTTCTTCTTCAGATATCTCCTGGTCCTCCTGTTGCTCCGTAGTTGGGAGACTCATTACTCCATCATGCTGTGATATAAGTTATGTTAGACTTTCTACACTAAATTCTTCCTTTCACAAAAATCTCTAGATGTTGTTTTTTATATTTTCACACTTCCTCAATTGCTTATTTTTCCAAATGGCCTAAGGTTTCTTGGTCTGTATAATGTTTTTCATAAACCTGTTGTATTAATGAACACAAATTTTTATTTCAACCTTTTGAAAGGACAGTTTTCTTGTGTAAGTATTTTTATTTCCTCTAATTTCTCTCTTAATCTTTTTGCATGACATTTGTCTGGAAATTCTATGCTTCTTCTGTAATAGTAACAGTGCATAATTTCTTTCTTATGCTTAATAGTCCACTCCATCGTCTTTATAGCTCTTTTTTTTTGGCCAATCCATTTTTGTGGACTATTATTTCCTTCTACAGCATGGGAGCCATCCTCCTCCTGAGCCTGGCCTAGCCCTATTGTAGGAATGTTTGCGTGTCTTGAGGCTTCTACACTGTAATTTTTTTTCAGTCCTGGTACCAGTGCGCCTACCAGGGTTGGGCACTTTTTTGTCCTGGGTCTTGTGCACTAAGTTATCTTTTTTATTTTTTACCTACTTCTCTCCATGATATATGCTGTATAAAATACAATCTGTATATCAGTGTCATCATGGTGAGATTTTGTGAAAAACAGGATCTACCTCATGAAGTTACTCACCAAGACTTGAAGATGAATTAAATTCCAGCAATACTATTCTCCTTTGCTTGCTGACTTATCATCTCTCCATTCAGGTTGTCTGATGATTCTCTACTACTTTTTGAGAAACCCAAAAATTCCCAGAGGAAGTGGCTCTAAATGCATTATAACCTGAATAAGTTCTCTTAAATATCTAGATAAGACACTGTACAAGTTTAGATATTTTAGTCTTTTATAATAACTTAAATTTTCACATGCATGGGTGCCTTTGGTATGTTGCTGCTGTACTCTTTCCAGTTTTCTTATAAAGTCCCATTTTGTTCTTCCATACTCAAGTTTGGGTCTAATGTAACAAACAATGACCATCATTTCTGATTTCCTAGTCTTTATATTTTTGTACAACCTATTGTTCTATAACTATCATTAATCAATTGGTTGATATGATTAGAAAAAACTCATAGCTGGATCTACCCATACACCCAAGTATTTAAATGACGCTACAGTTTCAGTCACTTTGTGCTGTATTAAATATCCACCTTTCAGTTTTTGTCTCCCAAATCCCATATGCTTAGTTTTTGATGTATTAATCCGTATATTATTCTCCTGTGCCCAAATGGTCAATTTAGTGAAGTTCTTGTAATCAGTTTACCCAATTTCAAGTCATCTGCATACAGACTGTAGAACACCTCAGATGAAAAGGATAGATCACAGGTCTCATAACTATCTTTTATCCCCATCATAATACTTGTATCTGATTTTTTTGTGGGAAAAACATTTATATCCTGACAGAACTGGTTTCCAGTCATTGTTCATTACTCATGTTTCACAAATAATAACATCAGTCTTTTGGGAATGTAACAAATTTTTCAGTGAAAAAAATATTATTAATGCTCCTAGCATTAACAACCATCAGAGATGTATCAAATGTTGCTATCTGTGAACTGTTAAATTTTCGACCTGACAAAAATCCTTGCCTTGTGTTTGTCAAATATTACAAAATATCTGCTGCAAAAATTCTCTTCCTTGATTTTGACAAGTTTGATACCATCCTGTCTGAACATGTGTTCCCAATATTAAGCTTGTATGCTCTACAGATTTCCTTTTTTAAACTGGAATATTTTTTTCATTTAGGTATTTACCCCAAAAATCTTTTCATTCACAATCCTTTCTATATGTGATTTGTGAACCATATGTTCTATCTCCTTATTGACAATCAGAGAGTCCTTCTGGATGAGATAATTTGTGCCAACATAAATCAAAAAAGATCTGCATTTCCTAATATTAAGGTGTTCTAAAGCCTGTACTGTGGTGGTGCTGCGGTAGCGTTGTCGCCTCACAGACATTGCCCGTTTGATTCTCGGAGCGTCTTCTGTGTGGCAACATGTATGAATGGGCTTTCCTTTGTTGAAAGTTGTGCGTTTGGCCCGGCAAGCCAGCACGTAAAAATATACTGCCAATCATTAGCAGACCGGAGTTCCGCTGTGGCGACCCCTAACCGGGAAAAGCCGAAAGACACAAACAAACAAAAGGTGTTCTAAGGCCTGCCTCACATCCTCTGTTTTTGCTCCTGACAAGAATAACACTATTTTATCTTCATTATCTTCACAGCAAATGTAAGTATCAGTTCTTCTAATAATTGAATATCCTTTTACAAGGATATCTTTTCTGACCAGATCTGAAGAATCTTCAACTTCTAATTCAATGATGTTTATTCTATCAGTTGCTACAAAGGAATGATGATCTTCACCATTAGTCTTATTAATCCCACTGTTTTCATTGCTTATTACATTTGCAAGCTTACAATATGCATCCAGCTGGCTTTACATCCACAGCTTGAGCCACGTTATCAACATCTGTCTTACTCCTGTTTTTATTCCCTACAGTAATGTTATCAACTCCTAACATGTTCAATTTTGATTTCTTCCTTTTCACCTGCCCCTTGCTTCTTTTTTTCTACCTTCTCTTTTTGAAAAATGATGCCTTTTTCTGTAGTCTAAAGGTTTTCTGATAGAAAAATATCATCATTCCCTGTAATCTTTACATTACATAACAAAACAATGTCCCAGGCATTTATTAGTTTCTTTTTCTGCTATGTAATTTGTTGCGAATTCTTCCTTCCTTTTTTTTATTTCCTTCTATACACTGTGAATCCTCAGATTCCTGAATACTTGTGTGTCGAATTACAAAGTTGTCAGGAGCATTATCTTGTGTCATAGGGGTTGTGTTCTTTACCGACAATTGACACATTCTTTCCTAAATGCGTTCTGTTTCTCTTTGTGTAACATTATTTATCTCAACAGTACAGTCAATAATATATGTAACAACAGTTCTCCAAGTTGTGCCAGTGCAATTGTCATCAGCAAGTCTAGATGTACTACAAATAATGGTAAGCAAATCATCCAGCTTTTGATATGAGAAACACAGATCACCAGTGTTATCAGGTATTACCTCTAAATATACATAGCATTTATTACACTATGCAAGATATTTTTGCTTTAGCAGATCATTAATAGCATACTCGTTAAGGAATATATAATAGCTGCAAATGAATAACAAATTTTAAAAGCAAAGAAATAATCAAATCAGTTACCTCAGAATTCAAAGAGAACTTAAATCAACTTCTAAGAGAATATTCTCAGAAACAATATACAGCTAAATAATATATTAAGTACAGTAAAGCTATTGCTCTAATCATACAAGTTGTGAAAGTCACAGGAAAAACTTAAATTTCTTTACAACACGTGCGAAAGTATGCAGTAGCTTCTGCTCACTACCACTTGCACTAGCACCTCTTTAACAGTAAAGATCAATAAATCACAAACCAAGACAGGATTGTTTAGGGAAGCTCTGGACTGTCCTCTCTTATTCTGTGTGAATGTATTGCTAATTTAGGCCCCTTTGGGATGACTAGAGTTTGCCTGTCTAAAACATATCCCTTTCTAATAAATAAAAGATAAAATTAAAGGTAAAAATAAAATGTAAATCAAAATAAATCTTCTTGTCTATGAGTTATCTCTTCCTTCTTACAAACAGTGAAAACAGTGTGTAAAAATAAAATACAAATTCAAATAAAAAACTCTTACCAAGCTACTGCACAGTCGCAAACCAATACAGAATTGTTTAGATAAGCTCTGGATTGTCCTCTCTGCAATTTGTGTGACTATAGATAACTACGTCTCTTAGGAGAGTTTGCCTATCTAAAATTTATCCCTATCTAACCACAAACATTAAAAAATTAAAGGTAAAACAACAATATAAATAATAGTAAATCTTTTTGTCTGTAAGTTACCCCTTCCTTCCTACAAACAGTGGTAAAAAATAAGATATAAATTCGGATAAAGTTTTCTCTTACCAGGCAACAGCACAGTCGGTCACAAACTAAGACAGGATTTTTGGATGAGCTGTAGAGGAAAATTTTCTAATTTGCATTTTCTTCAAAAAAGAAAACAGGTTTACTAATGCTGTTTCATTTATGTAGTGGACTGATCATTTATTCTGACTAAGTAGGTATTGCAAACTGCATACGTATACTGTCTGTGTCATTAATATATGGATATGCTATGATTTAACCAAGTCCTGTACCAAAGGGTGCAGAGTGGTTGTGATAATTAAATAACCTTTTTGTGTGACTCACTGTTTCAAGCAAGTAATAATCAGAGTGTTTTGTGTTCCAGTTGTTAATATGCAGCTTTTTTTCATTTATTTATTGGCATTTAATTACCAGGAAAGTCCTATTGGGTAGTTGTCCATTTTAAGTTGTGGCTCTGTGAAAAAGCTCCAAAGTATTGCAAAAACATTTTAAGAAGCATCATTTTGCAATCTTCAAAAATAATACAAAACGTGTGGTTTAAATACTTAAACCAGATTAAACATAATGAGAAAACATTGGTTATGAATAGGTGCAATTTATATGACTAATTTAGTATTTAGAGAAATTTAAGACTGTTAATAGAGAAATTAAAGATAAATTAGTATAATAAAAATGGAAATTACAATATGAAGTAAGAGGAAAAACAGGGTTATGGCATATCTAAAAAAGCGTCAGGAGAGAAATTGATTTAAATAAGGAAGTGAGTGAAGCAAGGAAAGTAAAGAGATGTATGACAAGATAATAATGCGGTAGTGCAGATTTAGTTTGTGTGTTTTACAAATATTTAAAAGAGGACTTGTATGTAGTAGCCTTGCTTGATGTTGTATCAGTCTGCAGGCGGTTGTCTACTTGAACACTTATCATACTTGTATTGTAGTTGCTGCATTGCTTTTGTGGCTTCTGCTGCAGCAGAGCAACCTTGCCCAACCCACTTCTATCTGCACAAGGAAATTTGTACTTTTATATGTGTAACTATGAGTGGATTATTTTAGCAGAGTTCTAAGTCTATATTTCACTTCATTTTATGCACCAAAGCCAAATCTGGCCATTGTTGCAGTAGTTCTTCGAATACCAGATGGTATTCTAATCACCAATAATATTTATATTAATTTGTCGTTGTATCAAGAAGGTGCTGATCCTCACCAAACCAATTGACTTGCTCATTTTCAGAATCAGTAGCTAGAGCATAAACTTGAATCACTGTAATTTTGAATGGCTTGCCCTGGAATCTGATTGAGACCATTCTGTCATTTTTTTGAGAGATAATCAAGCAGTGCTTTGGACTCCCATTTATTGACTATAAGGACTTTTCCATCTCTTCTTCAAGACTCTCATCTACAGTAGAAAATCTGATAATAATCAGATACAAAATGGCCCATTCTAGTTCAGTTTATAAATTCCCAAGTTGTTAGTATCCATTTTTGTCTTCTTAATATAACCACATCATGCTTAACTTTGATTCCAGGTTCTTGCTTTCCATGTTCCAGTGGTGTATATTTCCTCACAACATCATATTTTTTTCTTCTCTTTGTGCAGCATAGCTGGTGGATATCATCTTAGTTTAATCTGTCTACATAAAAACCTCTAGTACTGAACATTCTTGCCCTGTGTTTATCCTCAGTAATATGATGGGCCTCGCGCAATATTATTTTGTCATGTCTCTGGTTGGTTTTGTCAGTGAGGATTTCTTGGCAAAAACAGAATGAATTGTCATTACATTCCCCAGTATACAGTAGTTAATCTGATGTTTTTGTCATTTCCCCTCTTATCTTGGGTCGTTCTGTCAAGATAATTCACTGTTTATAGCCCTCATTCAAAAGCTTAAGAGCTGGTTTCATACATGAATAGCACTACATGGTCAATATCAAAATCAGATGGCCTGTATACTTTGTAATAAGAGATGGAAGGGTTGTATACAGACAGAAGAAACAACACATGGAGCTGAATGTGGTACAGACAATTGGCTTTTCACTGCAAAGTTTTCATTCAAATTAAAGAAAATAGCCATAGTTGTAAGCTCAACAAATTTCTATATTAGTATGTGGATGAAGTAGAAAACAGATGTGAGGAATCCGAAAGAGTGCTTGAAGAACTGTATGAATAGAAGTATGATTTGCTATCCAGGAGGTAGCAACCAAGATTATTTGAAATAAAAAGAAAAGTGTGAAGGCAAGATGGCTGTCTGTGGAGGCCTAAAAAGTGGCTAAAGAAAGGAGAACAAAAGGCATTGAAGACAAGGAAATATTTTAAACTGAATGCAGAGTTTCAGAGAATAGCAAAAAGACATAAGGAAGCAAAATGGATTGGAGTAAGATAACCGATTGTAAAAAAAATTAGAAATCTTTTCAAGAAGACAGATGATGTTATTTTGGGAAATGAAGTAAGATGTCCATGTAAAAAAAAAAAAAGCAATTGGTGAAAGATAAACATGGACAAGACCTCACATATATATAATATATATATATATATATATAGGTACATTATCTAGTTTACAGTTGGATATCATGCAGTCTGAAGTCAAACTGGACCTAAAAAGCCTTGTTGATAACAACATTACTCTAGGTGATGGAATTGTAACTAAATTGTTTAAAATCCTGCAAAATAGTACTGATACAGTACTGGATTGGATTGAAAAAGTTTAATTTATATTCTAATCCCAAAAAAGGGAATGCTAAGGTATGCTTTATATTCTAATCCCTATAAAAGAGGAATGGTAAGGTGTGTGCTTAGATTGTAAAAGTATTGCACTGTCAAACAGTTACACTGGTTTTTCATGCGAGCAAGGCAACATTTAATATCCTGCAGGGTGCACTCCAAACAATATATAAAATGTGAACTGCCAGAGGTGCAGGATTGTTTTAGAAGTGGAAAAAGCATCATTAATCAAATCACTAACATTAGTTGGCTAACAGAAAAAGCAAGTGAGGTCCAGAAAAAAAATCATTTCTGCTTTTAAAACATTTGATGTTAATTATTACAAACTGTCCTGTGAGGAAAAGGGGATAGAGGTAATCCTATTTGCCTCTTGAGAAATATGTGTGCAGATCAAGAGGCAACAGTTAGAAGCAAATATGTAATAACTGGCTGGTTTGACAAGGTTGTATGTTGTCACCCTGTTTATTTTAATTTTATATACTGAATTTTTCATGTGAAATACTGATTTAGGAGAATCAGATGCTGGAAACAAAATACTTGGTGAAATATTAACATCAAATGTGCAGACAATATGGCTGAAGTTAAGGAAGGCCTGACTGGAGATGAAATTAAAAGTAGAAAGCACAAAGCTGTTTTGCAACTCGGCATAAAAAAAAGTAGGATTGTCATCTAGCCCTATCAATTGTTTTCAAATACGTTGGAGAGGAGAAGTGGAAGCAGTGGCAGTTTTTGTTTTGATGAGCTCAAACATCTCTATAAATAGTGACTGCAGCCATAACATTAAAAGATGCTTGTTTCTTGAGAGAAAAGTTATAGCAAATTTGGGTATGGTGTTAAAGAACAAAGGTGTTGCATTGTCAACAAAAGTTCATATAAAGAAAGCTATGGTTTTTCAGGTAACAACATACTATGTCAAATTTAAGTAATATTAAAGAGCAAATGCATTACATTGCCAAAAAAGTCCATAAAAGCAAATCTATGATTTCTGCAGTAATAACAGATGACTGCAAGAGAGAAACTATAAATAAATCTAATGGAAAATTGATGCTTTTGAACTGTGGCGTTAGACAAAGCATTGAATATTCTTTGGATTGAAATATCACAAAATCAACGAATGCTTTAAGGAAATAGACTTTTCTGTTCACTGATATGTCTGACAGGGAAACAAAAAACTCAAATACTTTGGCCATATAATGCAATGACATGAGTTACTGATGCTAGGAATGTCAAAGGCAAAATGCCAATGACCTCCAGCATACTGTGCTAGCATCACTATTTCTAGCTAAAAAGAGTCACTTGACAGATAGGTGTGTTAATTTTTCCCATTGGAGCTTTATCCTTTCAGGTAAGAAACTCCTAGGCTTGTAACAAAGGTCAAGTTGTAAACACAGACAATTATAGAGAAAGCCCTCTGCTTAAGCACTGTTATAATCAAAGACGTGAAAGGATAATGTTAGCTGGCATTTGGGTCTCAAACTTCTAGCATACTGTGCTGGTGACACTGCTGCTGCACCAAGAGCCTTTGGACAGAAAGATGTATTTCCCTTTTAGAGCTTTATCCTTTCAAATAGGAAAACCCCGGCGTGGTGATCATGGTTAATTACAAACAACTACATAGACACTCACAAATACACGCATATGTGTTCACGCACGCACACACACACACACACGTACAGGACGTTTTGACCCCGCCGATTCTCCCCCGACCTATTTAAGACACACACACACACGTCACACGTACAGGACGTTTTGACCCTGCCGATTCGCCCCCAACCTATTTGACCCCAGACAGCTGGACCCCAGTGAAAGAATATAACGTAAGTGAAGCCGAAGCAAATCAAAGCAAAAATAGAAATGAAAGACGTGTCTAAACATTATTAAAATTGGTTTAGAAAGTATTTCTTTTCTATTTATGTTCATTCGACTACACTTACTTTAAACTAAGTGCAAATTGGAACTTTAATCATACATGCAAAAACAGTAAGTGCCAAAAAAAAAGTTTGCTGACTAATCCGGACGTTCACAACATCAACTAGTCCGGAGTTTCCATATAATGATAATGTCATTATTACATAAAAATAAAGACAATTAGTGGTAAAACAACAAGCAAGGATTAAAAATAAATTATATTTGAAAATGAAAACCTAATGAGCAGTCATTTTGACAGATGTCTGCTTTAAAGTTCTGTTTGTTTCCCTGCTGAAGTTAATGGGCTGTGGGTGTAAACTGTAGAGGCACTGAGCATTGTGATCGTGAAATGGATGTTTGACCCTAGAATTGGACTTCTAAGCTTTGAATTACTTGTCGATACTTTTTACAAATAAATTCTTGAGTCCTTAAAAACAGTGTTTTACTTAGGAATGTTTGTGCACTGTAGAGGGATTAGACTGTATTGTATGTTTGTCTTTACGCTCTGCAATCAAGTCAAGTCCTCAGCAACACTACACACTATCAGCGTTGCTGGAAATCAAGAGTGTTTGCATTTACTCATACACCCATATCCACTTTCCTGAGGTTCTGATGTGCTTTGATGGTAGACGGTGGGAAATGGTGAAAATTGCATGTTGCTGCTTGAGCTTTGGTGGTAGTATAAATGTTCAAGATGAAGGAGGCATATTAACCTGAATAAAAAATGATTTCATTTAATTTTAAAGAAATTATTTATATTAGATAATAGATTAGTTAATATATCAACATAATATAAAATAAAAAAATATGTAATTGATGGAAAACGTATGTTATAAAGTAACATTAGTCATAATATGTTAAACATGACACTAGTTATTATATGTTAGATTTTAATGTTATATTTATACTAACCAATCTAATTAAATAAAATAAAAATATTAAAAATATATTTACAATGAAAAATTAACTGTTATTATTGAATAATTGATTAATAACTTAATGATAAAGTACTTTAAAATAATATATTTGAGGTCAAATAGTTCGGGGTTGAGCTGTCCACTAAAAAATCACATATATATATATACATGAAATTGTATAGAAATGCATTGGGGTCGAATTGTCCAGGGTCGAATAGTCCCGCTTCCACACGAACACACACATGCACAACCTGCGTGGGCACTGTTAGAATCATAAAAGTGAAAGAATATTATTAGCTTTAATTTGGAACTTGATCTTGGGACCCATAGCATACCATGTGCAAATCTTTCTGTGTCTTTGTAATTTGAACTAATGAATATGAATTTTCAGGAACTTGAAGATCAGTGGTAGACAGACAAACCTAGTGTGCTAAACTCTATCCGATCTTGAATAGTGAGACTCCTCCAAGTGCCTGAGAAAAAAACAAGATTGAGTTACTGAAATAATTTCTTGTATACTCAATCCTACAGATTCCTACAAATATAGTCTACTTTGGGCACCGGCAAGGCATGTACATTTGTTGTAAACACATTACCCATCTTTTATCTACTGACCTCATTATTTATGAGTCTTTTGTAACTCTTAAATATGTTGTTATTCCATGTTGGGGAAACACCTTTAGCTGTAACCATGAAAGACATCAGAATGATCGCAACCAATTTGTGCAGCATTCAAAATAAATTTGCTGACACCAAGCTTGAGTTCACCAACACAGCTAAAGTATTGTAAGAATCCTCAAGATGCTGTTTTCCTATCCATGCATCATTTTTTCAAGCCCTACTAAAGTCATATAATTGCAAACCGAATTGGAGAGGGAGTTTCATGACTTGCCAATAACAATAATGACTTTGTTTCGGTTATATCATTTTCTGTATTTAATTACCATGAACCAAATTGGCCTATGTGTGAATGTGTGATATGCTATTAACTTAAACTCTTAGTCTCAGTTGTCAACCCCAACCTCCCAGTCTTCTGTAAGTGAAGTGCAAAATGCACTTCTTAACAACCTACACTACAGTCTTTCTTTGTTGATACAGAACATGAGCCTCTACTGTGAGGGCAGCATAACATTTGTGCCTTATATAACACGTGCTAAGTATGGATTCTATCAACTTGTGACTGAGTCAAGAACATCCATTCCAGCCTCTGAGAATTATACCATCCTTGACTGGTTATCGCAGTAGCTTCCTTTGATATTTTACATACAATGCAGTTCCCCTATTTCAGAGTTCACTTCTGTATCTCCATTTATCTCCACTTTTACAGACATATGGTCTTACTGTCTACCAGTAGTAATCATATGTAGGACCTTATGTAATGAGCAATTATTGTACGGACTGACTACCATTGATCAGTCCTATGTAACTACTGAAAATGATTGCAGTACAACACTTCAGCACGTTCTTAACATATTGCTATCCCTCCAAGAGAAGTATTGTTCCTCCAAAAGCAAAAGAGACAGTGGTGCACAAGTCAAAATACCAAGTCTAAAGTCATCTGTCTCACTATTACCATTACTGTCTACTCAGAGAACAGTACAACTAGAAAAAAATAAGGCCCAACAAATGAAACAACACGTGATCTTTTTAGGTAAATGAAGGAGAATTCTGGAAAGAAATTAATCCTTTAGCAAGAAGTGACAAGCCTACTCATCATGCTTCCCAACTGTTAAAAGCCCTTTAATTTCAACTCCCAAAGAAATTGCAGAATTGTTTGCAAAACACTTTGCTTTTCAGTTCAATACATCCATGATACCCAGCCATTCTCCTTCTTACTCTGCTGTACAGAGAAGTTTTGGCATTAAAACGTTCAGTTTATGAGTATGTCATTAAGTAAAATATGCCATTGGTTCATGGAAATAGCCAGTTATAGAATAGCATCCTCCAGATGGCTTTGCCCTAAACATCTGTGTGTTTGTAACATATATATTGCATCCCTTTGAGACATAAATTAAAATATCCCTTTCATGAGTAGTGGCTTACCTGACTACTGGAAAAGGGCATACAGGCCACCTGTCCCCAAATCAGCCAGATTCTTTCAGTCCGTTAATATTACTGTATCTGTTACACAAAATGTTAGAAATGGCTACTACATCACAGTTCCAGTCTCACAGTGAGGATTTCAGTCTCCTTTCTAATGATTAGCAAGGCTTTAAGGTAGAACATAACAGTAATTCAGATCCATTCTTACAAAGGAATCTCAAGGGAGCTGTGTCCTTAGATCTTTCTAAGGCCTATGTGTGAATAATTTAATATTGCTCAAGGACAGCCTGTTACGTAGCCTCAGCTTTTATATTACTAAACTGATTCCCTGACTCCCTGCAGTAAAGGTATGCCAGAATGAGCTATCACTAGAGTTAGTCATCACTTTGACTGACAATGACTAGATAGATTATAAGTGAAGTGTAATGTTTGCAACTAAAATTATGTCAATATGGTTTGTGATGTATAATGTTTGCAACTAAAATTGTCAATATGTTTTGTTTTTATTTATATAAATGTATGATTGCCTATATCATATGTGATAAGTTAATAAAGATATTTCTTGTTTAAAAAAATATAGTTCATTCAAATCCTGACTTCTTTTAAACCTTGTTCCTTCTCTGTACTCTGCATGTATTGCTCCAACAATTCCCATTGTTTTCTATGTAATCTGCTCCAACCATTTTCAGTTGGTTTAGACTTTAATTTCCATTTTTTAGCAATTGTTTTTTTGTCATCCACCATAATTAAATTCAGCAAGGCTTTGTTATGTATAGGCAATTCTGACTCTTTATCATAGCTCACAAAATCATTTCCTTAGTTATACCAATTTGCTCACCCAGTATCTCCAACAGAGCAGTCTCCAGGGAATCTTAAATGTCTGACAGTTCAGTACACTCCCAGGAAATATGTTCCCCATTACCTCTTTCTTTCCCATCACACCTCCAACATTTGCGGTCTACCTGAGGAAAAATTCTTTGGAGTTTACTTGAGGTATAAAAATGCCTATATAAACACTTCCTAGCAAAGATACTAAATTTTCTAGTCTTTGTTCATTTTTTTTAAATTTTCCAATAAACAAATAACATATATTCAAATTCAAAATAATTACTTTATAAATGATGTAATGAATTATTATGAAGAACAAACAAAATAAACTATATACGAAATATAAAAAGGCCTAAAAACAGAATGATGAAAATAATGCTCCAGATTTTTTTCCATTATTAATTTCAGTTAGTACCTGCATTCTTCTTGCACAAATCAATAAGAGAAATCACTTTAATCCAAGGATTTTTGATGAATTGGTTAGGACGAATTATTAGTTGTTTGACTTTAGTCTTTCTGAGTGCTGTTTCCTTTAAGAACAGAAGAAAGTCTTCAAATTTTGGAAGAGTAGATATTTTCCATTTCTTGATCATGCATTTCCTTGCTACAGCAAGGATGGATCAAATAAGCATATAGTTAATGTTCAACAAATCATTTTTACCATTTACATTAAATAATATTATAAACTTTGATAAAGAAAATTTATCAGTGAATAAAGCTTCTAAAAATTTCTCTTAGTCCAGAATACATTCAAGGAGGAACATTCATGGCATATATGAATCCAATCTGCTTTCCATGCTTGTAAACACATTCAGCACAAACGAGTATTGTTATTCATTTTGGCAATTATATTTGGGGTTAAAAAGTTTGATGCAGAAATTTCCTGGTAAAAATATACCAGTATTGAGACCAAGAAGTGTGACTAACAGTTGATAACTGAGATTTATTATGTGAAGTAAGTTGAGATACATGACCTAAAGCAGCATGATTCCATAATTATTGATTTGTTTATTTTATACCCAGAGAATATTTTATAAACCTTCAAAATTAAATTATCAATTTTTGTGTTATTTATATGTAATTTCAAATATTAAGAAAACATTTACATTCTTCTTTAAAATGTGAATTGGAGATGGATATATATATATAATTCATTTGCATGAGATTTAAGATTATGTAATAACCAATTTTGAGAATTTAAATTAAATTCTGTGATAAGTTGTTAAATCTTTGGGTTTTAAATATTTAATACAATGATACCAGCAGACAAACCCTTTGGCCTCCCAAAATTCCAGTGTATGATTATTAATTTTATTGAAAAAAATGTGTAATGCTGAAACGGGTTAGAGATTTTAACCATATTTTCATGTGAATATTAGAGAACACCATATTCTTAAAAGTTTTTAGTATAGAATTTACGTATTGGTAATCTGTACGATAGAATACTTTATACTGTACTAAATTTAAATTACAAAGATAATGCCAAAATAAATTATTTGAATTAAAATCTATTTACGTAAAACATTGTTCTCTAGCATATATAAGTGTAAAGATTTCCAATTTGAATTATAGTTATGGCAATCCAATTTAGTATAATTTTAAATATTGAAGCTTTTATGTAAGTATCATCTATATCTGGAAAATTAATTTCCCCTAGACTCTAGGGTCATATGTGATGTGAGAGAACTATTCTAGGTTTGTGAGGTAACCAAAGAAAATTTAAGAAGAGATTATTTATTTCCCTAATGTGTTGTTTATTTGGATAAAGAGATAAGGCTTGAATTATATATAGATTCCTTACATTAGACTGACAGCACGGAAGATCGACACTCAAAACACCGACGCCAGAAGAACGACGAAGCAGATGACCAAGTCGTAATCCCGACAGCGAAAACACAGACTGGTAACTTGTGAGCTTGACCTGGTAAGTGTGCAATAGTGAGAGACTTAGGGTTAGGGTGCGGGTAAGGAAAGTATGCGATAGTGAGGGACTTAAGGTTAGGGTGCGGGTAAGGTTAGTGTGTGATAGTGAGGGACTTAGGGTTAGGGTGCAGGTAAGGTTAGTGTGTGATAGTGAGGGACTTAGGGTTAGGGTGCGGTAAGGTAAGTGTGCGATAATGAGGGACTTAGGGTGCGGGTAAGGTGAGTGTGCGATAGTTACGGACCTTAGGGTTTGGGTTAAGGCTAGTGCATAGATAGTTTTGTGTAAGGTGTAGTGTAGGTTTTTAGGTTGTTGGTGTGCATGTGTTGTGTGTAACAGTGACCTTTTTGTTTTGTTAAGTGTTAGGATTGTGGTGTGTCAGGCATGTGAACTTTCGTGTTTTTGAGGTTTCGTTCTTCTGGCATCGGTGTTTTGAGTGTCGATCTTCCGAGCTGTCGGTCTAACATAGGGAACTCATATATATATATATATATATATATATATATATATATGTGTATGTGTATGTGTATGTATATATATATATATATATATATATATATATATATATATATGTGTGTGTATGTATATATATATATATATATATATTGGGGGAAAAGAATCATTTTTATTAATTGAAATATGTCCTGAAATGAAATGGTTATTTTATTCCATTTATAAATAATATTTGTGTTCTGTGTATGATATTATCATAGTTAACATTTCTTATTTTATCTATGGGCTATAGTCATTTGACCAAATATTCCAATGAGGCAATCTGAGAGCCAATAATAGGATTTTAAAAAAGTAGATTTCTTCTTCTTATTTATTATTATAAATTTAGACTTAGTTTGATTGAAATAAAGTCCAGAAACAGATTGAAACATTTCTACTGTAGACTGAAGCAAATGTTTCTACTGTAGACTGAAGCTCAAAAAGAGTAGTTTGTGAATTAGAGAATTAATAGGATATCATCAGCAAATAGCATGAGTTTAGAGGAATAAGTATTAGATGTTTTTATACCTTTAATGTTTTGATTTTGCTGAGTTAAATTTGGTAAGAACTTCAATTGCTAATGCAAATAAAGTTGGAGAAAGAAGACATACTAGTTTGGTGTCTTTTGTTAAGGAAGTGTATTCAGAAATAAAATGACCAATTTTTACATATGCTAAATCATTTTTATAAATGTTCTTTAAAAGTGATATACAGTTTATGGGGAAATCAAATAATTCTAGAATTTTAAACAAGTAATCCCAGTTTGGAGAATCAAAAGCTGTTTCAGTATCAAGACTAACTAATAGGGCTTCTTTATTTTTCATATTCAGATGATCTATAAGAGTTAAAATACATTTAATATTTTGTCATATATTTGTCTTTGATGTATACAACTCATTTGATCTAAACTAATTACTTGAGTTATGTGTTCTTTTATTCTGTCGGTAATGATAGATATGAAAATCTTATAATCATTACTAAAAAGTGAACTTGGCCTATAAGAAGAGCAAATTAGTGAATTTTTGTTATCTTTTAATATTGGAGTTATTAGAGCATACTTCCACAAAGGAGGACTCTTTTCATTAGACTGAATATCAATTAGAGTTTTGTGAAAGAACAGTAGGCTAGCTAAAGGAAAGTGTTTGTATATTTCTGATATTATCCCATCTAAACCTGGGGCTTTATTGGATTTTAATTTTTTTAATTTTTGTCTACAACTTCTTTGTAAGTGATGATTATGTTTATATTGTCTTTTAAATTGGCTGGTATTTTCTTAACATTAATATTGTCAGAATTAAAAGTTGAGGTTGATGTATGTTACATGAATTAGTGTTTAGAGTAGTATAATGAAATCTGAAGGCATCAAGAATTTCCATAATGTCTGTGATTTTTTTTTTTTTTTTCATTCCTAATATCTAAAGTATTATTAAATTTAAATTGAATCTTCACTCTTCTGGAAAGATTATGCATATGGTTAGGAGATAGAGAATGACAATTCAGTTTTAATCGTTCTAATGCTAGGTTAGACTTGCGTGTTAAAATATCAGAATATATTTTTTTAGAGTTTCTATTTTTTGTATATTGGATTTATTATTTTGATGCCCTTAGATATGACTACAAGAAGTCAGTTTTGAATATTTTGAAATTCTGATTCCCATTCTTTAATTTTATTTTTATACCAAATTAAAAAAATCCCCAAAACATATGCTTTTAACTTATCCTAAATCACAACAATATCTATGTCTGTTGTGTTATTAATTTCCAAAAATGAATTCAGTTGTGAAGTTATCCAAGATTTAAATTCCTTAAGCCTAGTTATGCAAGTGGGTATTCCTGTTGTTAAAGATAATCTTTTGGAAGTAGCTTAAAATTTTTATATGAGAACATCATGATCATATAGAACAGTGATATAGTAAAGTATGAAATTCTAGAGTTTAAGTTGTATGATATTAGCATTCTATCTGTTCTGGTCTGAGTACCAAACCTGCAGTCTTGATAAGAGAAAAGAAGTGAGCTAGAGTCTTTCATATTAAAAGTGGCCTTTAAATTAAGAGATTCTATCAATTTTATTAGTACTTTAGCTGTAGATATTAATCTGAATTTTCTTTTGTTGGTATCAGAGTCTTCTAGTATGCAGTTAAAATCCGTACCTATAAACTCCCTTTGTATTTATCAGTTATTTTATCTAGAAGTCTCTTAGCAAGATTTGAACCCAAAACCAGCAACCAATAAAGGTTAACTAAAGTCCATGATCTATTATTAAATTTAAAAAAATATGTATGTCAAAAGACCTTTTTGATCTTCATTTTTATATACAATCTGGAGAGAAACAGTGGATTTTTTTCCATGAAATCATGGCACCTCTTTATTTGATTTAAAATTTGACTGAGTTAGAATTGTACATTTCCCTGGATTCCAGATATCTTTTTTTCTGAAAGTTTGATGCGAGTCTCTTGGAATAAAAGTACTTGAGCTTTATTTATATTTAAATAATGTATTACGTTTTCTCTTTTCCTTGGATTGTTTAAGCCATTCACATTCAAAGATGCTCTAGATATATCCATTTATGTAATTTAAAAATTGTTTATATATTAAAGTTATAATAGAAATATGATTCAGTAAGTCAATATAAATAGTGATGCTCTTTTGCTTTTGGAGCATTGATTTGAAAAAAATCAGGCCATAAAGAGAAAAACTGATTAAAAAATAAAATAAATGCTACAAATGTAAATAAATGACTTAACAGCAAACATGAAATTATCACAATTCCTAGTCCAGTAGCTAAAGAAACCAGCTATCCAGCATTTCCCTACCAAACAACATATATACTACAAGAGCTCTGTATCAGTATATAAATTATCGGGACTTTATATAATTATAAAACATTTTAAAACAGAGTTAGACGGTCATACTGAAAAAAACAATCCGAAAAAAACTAAATGAAAACTCCAGCCAAGCTAGAACTTCCAATGAGTGACCTCCCAAACCTCCTGTAACAGAGGCACATGGGATACATGCAAATGACCCTTATGAACATCAGGTATTTCAGCTATATGGCAATTCTGATTGCCCATAACTTTTACATTTGAAGTCGTTTTAATGGACAATGTAACAACCCTGTGTTTCTTATGCTTAGTCAAACACTCTGCTTATACTATGCTGATGAGGTCATAACAAGGCCAAAATATGCATATCCATAGCTAGTGGGGTTTGGCTTTATTGGCCTGATATTGTCCATTAAAACGACTTCAAATATAAAAGTCATGGGCAATCAGAATCGCCATATAACTGAAACACCTGATGTTCATAAGGGTCATTTGCATGTATCCCGTGTGCCTCTGTTACAGGAGGTTTGGGAGGTCACTCATTGGAAGTTCTAGCTTGGCTGGAGTTTTCATTTAGTTTTTATAATTATAAAACATGTATATAGTTGATTATATTTAAATGAGACATAAATAACAATGAAAAATATATAAAGTAATTTCTGATATGCTGCATATCATTTTTTTTTTCTAAAAATAAACCAGTAAAGTAGATGTAGGCACCCCTAAATATATGTTGAATTCCAAAACAATGAACTTATGAACTTTACAATTGTTTTCTTATAAAGTATTCTTATCCCTCATCATCATCATCTTCTTTCGGCTGTTCCTATTAGGGGTCACCACAGCGGATCACCTGTTTCCATTTCTTCCTGTCCTCTGCATCTTGCTCTGTTACACCAACCACCTGCATGTCCTCTCTCACCATATCCATAAACCTTATCTTAGGCCTTCCTCTTTTCCTGTTACCTGGTAGCTTCATCCTTAGCATCTTTTTCCCAATATACTCAGCATCCCTCCTCAGCACATGTCCAAACCAACGTAATCTTGCCGCTCTGGCTTTGTCTCCAAACCTTCCAACCTGGGCTGACCCTCTAATATATTTATTCCTAATCCTGTCCACCCTCATCACACCCAGTGCAAATCTTAACATCTTTAACTCTGCCACATCCAGCTCAAACTCCTGCCTTTTTGTCAGTACCACTGTCTCCAACCCATATAACATAGCTGGTCTCACTACCTTATTGTAGACCTTTCCTTTCACTCTTACAGGTACTCGTCTGTCGTAAATCACTCCCAACACTCTTCTTCACCCACTCCATCCTGCCTGTACTCTCTTCCACACTCACCGTTACTCTGAACTATTGACCCCAAGTATTTAAACTCATCCACCTTCGCCACCTCTACTCCTTGCATCCTCACCATTCTTCTATCCTCCCTCTTATTCACACACGCATATTCTGTCTTAGCCCTGCTGACCTTCATTCCTCTTCTCTCTAGAGCATATCTCCATCTCTCCAGGGTCTCCTCCACCTGTTCCCTACTCTCACTACAGATCACAATGTCATCTGCAAACATCATAGTCCATGGGGACTCCTGTCTGATCTCGTCTGTCAACCTGTCCTTCACCATTGCAAATAAGAAAGGGCTCAGAGCTGATCCTTGATGTAACCCCACCACCACCTTAAATGCATCCGTCACTCCCACCGCTGACCTCACAGCTGTCACACTACCCTCGTATATATCCTGTACCACTCTTACATACTTCTCTGACACTCCTGACTTCCTCATATAATACCACAACTCCTTTCTAGGCACCCTGTCATATTCTTTCTCTAAGTCTACAAAAATACAATGCAACTCCTTCTGACATTCTCTGTACTTTTCCATCAACACTCTCAGAGCAAACATCACATCTGTAGTGCTCTTTCCCGGCATGAAACCATACTGCAGTTCGCTAATCATCACGTCCCTTCTTAACCAAGCTTCCACTACTCTTTCCCATAACATCTTGCTGTGACTGATCAATTTAATCCCTCTGTAGTTACTACAGCTCTGCACATCATCCTTATTCTTAAAAATCGGTACCAAAACACTTTTTCTCCATTCCTCAGGCATCCTCTCACTTTCCAAGATTTCATTAAACAATCTGGTTAAAAACTCCACTGCCATTTCATCTAAACACTTCCATGCTTCTACAGGTATGTCATCTGGGCCAGCAGCCTTTCCATTCTTCATTCTCTTCATAGCTATCCTTACTTCCTCCTTGCTAATCCATTGTACTTCATGATTCACTATCCCTACATCATCCAACCTTCTCTCCCTCTCATTCTCTTCATTCATCAACCCCTCAAAGTACTCTTTCCATCTCCTCAACACACTCTCCTCGCTTGTATGTTTCCCTCATTATCCTTTATCACCTTTACCTGCTGCACATCTTTCCTAGCTCAGTCCCTCTGTCTAGCCAATCGGTACAGGTCCTTTTCTCCCTCCTTAGTGTCCAACCTTTCATACAACTCTTCATATGCCTTATCCTTAGCCTTCACCACCTCTCTCTTTGCCATGCACCTCATCTCCTTATACTCCTGTCTACTTTCTTCATCTCTCTGACAATCCCACTTCTTCTTTGCCAACCTGTTTGCCTGTATACTCATCTGTACTTCCTCATTCCACCACCATGTCTACTTGTCGTCCTTCCTCTGTCCCGATCTGATACCAAGCACCTTTCTAGCCGTCTCCCTTACTAGCTCTGCTGTAGTTACTCAGCTGTTTGGTAACTCTTCACTGCCACCCAGTGCCTATCTTAACTCATCCCTGAACTCCACCTCACAATTACCCTTTTTCAATTTCCACCATTTGATCCTTGGTGCTGCCCTCACACTCCTCCTCCTCTTCTTGATCACCAACGTCATCCTACAAACCACCATCCTATGCTGCCTAACTACACTTTCTCCGTTCACCACTTTACAGTCTCCAATCTCCTTCAAACTGGCCCTCCTACATAAGATATAATCCACCTGTGTGCATCTTCCTCCACTCTTGTATGTCACCCTATGCTCCTCCCTCTTGTTAAAATACGTATTCACCACAGCCATGTCCATCCTTTTCGCAAAATCCACTACCATCTGACCTTCTGCATTCCTTTGTTTAACAGCATACCTAACCATCGCTTTCTCATCCCCTCTGTTCCCTTCACCAACATGCCCATTGAAATGTGCTCCAATCACCACTCTCTCACCCTTGGGTGCAGTCATCACCACTTCATCCAATTCACTCCAAAATTTTACTTTCTCATCTATTGCACACCCAACATGTGGAGCATATGCACTAACAACATTCATCATTACACCATCAATTTCCAGCTTCATAAACATCACTCTATCCGACACTCTTTTCACCTCCAAAACACTCTTTGCATACTGTTCCTTCAGAATAATTCCTACGCCATTTCTACTCCCATCTACACCATGATAAAACAATTTGAAACCACCTCCGATACACCTAGCCTTATTCCCCTTCCATCTGGTCTCTTGCACACACAATATACCAACCTTCCTTCTGTCCATCATATCAGCTAGCTCTCTCCCTATACCAGTCATACTGCCAACATTCAAAGTTCCGACCCTCACTACCACAGTCCTAACCTTTCTCCTGTCTTCCTGCCTTCAGCCATGCCTTCCACCTCTTCTCCTCCTTCAGCCAACAGTAGCCCAATTTCCGCCAGCACCCTGTGGGCTAACAGTACTGGTGGTGGTGGTTGTTAACCCGGGCCTCAACTGATCCGGTATGGAAATATTTACTGGTGACTGCATGAAATGATTTGGTGAAGTTTTACACCGGATGCCCTTCCTGATGCAACCCTCTCCATTTATCCGGGCTTGGGACCAGCACAAAGAAATGCACTGGCTTGTGCATCCCTCATACTAATATAATATTTATAAGTTAAATTATGCAGTAAGAAACATCAGTAATTCAAAAACAGGCAACATTAATGTAATTCAAATATATGTTGTATTTGGCTTCTTTCTTATTATTTATACTAGATTGTTACATTAGAAAAAGTGAGATGATATGAACTTAATTTTCTTATACTGGTGAACCAGGACTAACTCACCTTACAACCACTTGAAGTTATGGACATCTGCATTTCATTGTTCATTAAATTTCTAAGATACTTCTCTGAATACATCAAAAGGAATTGTATACAATCTAAACCTAGTGAGTTCATATTTATATCTGTATTATTCTGTTAAAAAGAATAATAGGAAGTCTTATGCAACTTAAATACATTCTTTTCATTACATCATTAAGTCTTGAAACATAAGACAAAATGAGGGTTCATAGAAATAAGAGCCCATCTGCATGAATCTTTTTTTTTTATTCTTTTATTTTTCTTTTTTCTTCTTCTTTCCCCCTGTCCCTTCAGAAAATCTACAGAACCAAGTCGAACAAATCACTAGCAGTTTGAGGGTAAGAAATTAAATGCAGAGATTTTTTCATTGAAAAATGCTTCTAAAAAGTAGAAAATTATTAATTCTATTTCTTTACATAGGAAATGTGTTCTTTCAAATGCTTTGAAGTATCACTAATGTAGTTCCAAATTCACAACACTGATTTTTTTCAATGCCTATAGTCTCTACCTACAGAGTGTGCAAGAACCCTCTCCATGGTAAAGACTTTTAACTCTTGAATGCATTGTTTTATTGCAGCTAGTTTAATTTTAATGGATAAAAAAGTTAGAGCATACAATTCATATTTGTAAATAACACTTCTTGTAGGGATACTTCTAAGCAGATCATACCTTATAACAATTTGTTGCTTTGATTATATAAGCACAGAGACTTAGTACATAAACTTTTCTGTAAAATAACTTCATCTGTGTATACTAACTATAGTACTTGTATTATGGTTAGAGATAAAGTTAGGATTTGTGCTAGTTATTAAGATAATGGTGATGAAGGACAACAGGCTAAAGATAAAAGTGCTTATTAAGTGTTTTTCATTTAGTCACAATAACCAAACGTCTTCAGATGAACTAAAACTTCGTACCAATGCATTTAAAAACCATCAACCATAAGTCATGTGTTCTATTATGAACCAATAAAACAACCACTTGTCTGCTTACCCCTCCCCTAACCTAACATACTGAAGAATGTCATAATTGCTTGATCATTAACTATATATCTGTACAACCCACATAAATAATTATGAAACAACTTTTTAAAAAATTGGTGTGTTTAAGAAACACACAAAGTTGTTTCATAATTATTCATTAATTAGAATGCTTGAAACAACGCATAGTACCAAAGGTGCTTCATACTTGGCAATATTCAGCTGGTTTGGTGGTGAATTCAGCAGTCCATTTTGACTTATTAAAATTGTTTGACAAGCACGGGTTCAAACTTTTAGAGCTTATGATCAAGCATTACCAATTACAGATTGATAATATAGCCAAGGAAGTATCTGCAATAGATAATGTGGTGAAATCTGACATGGACTTCAGTTGATACCGTTTTGACTATAATAGAATTTTACCAATATTGACCAGCATTTGGTGAAATTGAAAAGCACTAAACTTAAGAAACTTGAACGGGACCAGGCAGACTATGGAAAAGGTCTTGCCATCCGTGTCTACTGTCTTCTCACGGATGGAATCCCATTGGTGGACCCACAGCATATGCTTCAAATGTATGAGGAATTAGGGCTGAAGAGGATTTAAGTACGACAGTTCCTGGTACAAGTTCACTTGGTCACAATGAAGAAGAGGAAACACCGATTATTAGATGGAGTGAGAGTATTCAGAATAATAATTCAAATGACAACATCAATAACTAGGAAGGAAATTTTCACAATGTCAGATTGACTGGTTCTAACCCAAAGCATCAGAACCAGCCTCAATGCAGGAACAACACTTGGAAATGGAACAACCGCAGGAGGTAACAGTTAGTTTAAATAATGACTTACTAGTAGATAACAACAACTGTAATATAATTTCAAACAGTGCTGGTGACTTTAATATATACAACTTTTCATCCTTCACTGTTGAACCAATTCTAGCTGACTTATTAGCTAAAGGGCTTACATTTGTGCCTGCACAGTGGGCAAATTTAGCTAAGACAGTAATGATTGTAAAACTTTTTGTTAAGAAAATGAACTTGGCACTATTTGGTAATAATACAGACTTCAAGTCTGAGTTTAAAATCTTGAGCACATACAGCCCTCCAGTCCATCCAGTTTTGAACTTATTTGAGTGAATTTGTGAAATGGACCTTTTGGTCTTCACTGGATGGTACTAAAAAGTTGAAAGTATTTAATATTAATGAGGGTTATGTTGACAACATCAGTAAGAGTGAATGGCAAGCCCCTAAGCTGCAGTGAGAGTAACTAAACCTGATAAGGGGGGTGGACTGGTTTTTATGGACTCTAATGATTATGCTAACAAGATGAAACAGATTTTAGAAGGGGATACTTACCAACATGTATCACTTAATGAACTTAATACTGCCTATCAAAGTATTAAAAGCTATGTTAATGATCTGTTTATTGAACAAAAAATTGATGTTCATATGTATAATTATATGACAATGCTAGCTCATAAAGTTTCAATTCTCTTTTGCATCCCTAAAGTCCACAAAAGCTTAGTTAATCCACCAATGAGACCACTTGTAGATGTGTGCAATTCTATCACATATCCATGTGCTAAAGTAGTAGATGGGTTACTAAAAAACTATATTACATGTGAATCACAAATTTGTAAGGACTCTTGGTCATTTTTAGTGAAAATACAAGACTTCGAGTTTAATATTAACTACAACTTTTTGACTATCGACGTAAAAGATCTGTATACATCTATTCCCCATGAAGAAGGAATAGAATGGGTATACTTTATGTTGAGGGCTAGAGGGGCACCACCTTTGGATATATTTTGAGTGGAAGTACTCCTTGACATCATTCTCACAAACAATTATATCATGTTCAACAACAAATACTACCTCAAAAAAATCAGGGTAGCGATGGGCTCCCCATATGTGGCTAGTTTTGCTAATCTAGTCATGGCCTATTCTGAGGGGGAATGCGTGTTTACGAACAACCAAGTATCTGAAAGCATCCACTTATATACTAGATACCGTTTTGATATTTTTATAATACTCAAGGGTGATTCTAAAAAAGCTTCCCATCTAGTGAACTATTTTAATACCACCACCCATTTTTTACAGTTCATGTCTAGTTTCAGCCAAGAAACAATATCCTACCTGGATGTTGAACTTAAGAAGGATAGTATTAGAGGTAGATATATGTCAAAAATTTATAGGAAAAGTAGGTACTCACATGCATTCCTTCACTATTCGAGCTGCCATCCTTTTCACTGGAAACATTCAGTGGTTAAAGGCCAACTTTTTAGGGCAGCTAGAATGGTAACTGATGACGAAAACTTTGTCAATGAGTACAATAATTTAAGAAGTATGTTTCGTAGACGTGGTTACCCCAGTGCACCGATATCAAACTTAGTTGATGACGTTCAAAGTAAAAGATCGGTTGTAGTTTATAAACCTATCCTTAGACATGAAGAATCATAGACCAATAACGTGGGAGTCGTATTGAGTAATACTAGTGTCAAGCAGAGTACTTCTAATGACACTAATTTTAAGTTGTTTCATCACAACTTTTAGTTTAGATGCCCCTATACTTAGTAGCATCATATATAAAAATTGGAATTTAGAAATGAATGGCACTTCTGTTTTGACTAAAACTGGTGAATATCCAAAACTAATTTTTAGGAGGGGACCTAATTTGAAAAGTTTGTTAGAAAATAGAATTATTTGTCCAACTCACTGCTGAGGTATGTATAAGTGCGAAATGTGTGCCTATTGTAAATTCAAAGATCTGGGCAGAGCATTTAACATTAAAGGGGTCACATATAAAACTAACAAAATATATAACTGTAACTCCAAAATGGTAATTTATCTGGCCCAGTGCCAATGCTGTTTTGCTTATTACATAGGTAAGATGGAATGGAAGTTCAGAGAACGAGTATATGAACACATCTATGCCATCAATAAAGATCAGATGGACAATGCACTTGCAAAACACATTGCAGTGGCAAAAGAACATTCTTTTATATTTTGTGTAATTGAACAAATAGTCCCTGATTAATAGAGGTGGTCCCTATTCATTAAAGTTGGATGAGCTTGAACTGTATTGGCAAATACATATGAATGCTTATTGCTACCCAGGCATAAATGATGCATGCTCAATTTTGTGTCTATTAAAACTTAGAAGTCTTGTTACATAATGAGAATCTAGCATTATAATACACTATGTATACAGTTTGCGATATATAGATACTGTTTTACAGTAATATAAACTTTGTTTTTTTTAAACACATACCATTTTAAAAAAAAATGTTTCATAATTCATGTGGGTTGTATAGATATATATTTAATGATCAAGCAATTATGATTTTCTTCAGTATGTTGGGTTAGGGGAGGGGTAAGCAGACAAGTGGTTGTTTTATTGGTTCATAATAGAACACATGACTTATGGTTGAAGGTTTTTAAATGCATTGGTACTAAGTTTTAATTTATCTGAAGAAGTTTGGTTATAGTGACTAAACGAAAAGCACTTAATAAACACTTTTTATTTTAGCCTGTCGTCCTGTGTCACCAGTTTTTTTTCCAGTTAAATTGTTGGTCTTCATCTTTTTTTTCATTATTTTTTGCTAGTTATTAAGATAGTATAAGGTGTATGTGATATGCTAATTCCCAGTAAAGCACTAACATTTTCTGAATTGCTAACATGGGTATGTAGACTATTGAGAAAGTGAGAACATCCAGGATCCCCATGCTCAAGAATATAAACTTCAAAGCAATAATCGCACCTAAATTTATATCTGTCACATTAAGTATTTTAGTAAACTTGGAGTAATGATCTAAACAAAAGAGATGCATGACTTCCTCAACTTAACCTTGCTTACTGCAGTAGCATACAGATAGTGGTCTAACTTCCATGAGGGACATATTTCAGCTGAACTCTGTAAAAACTATTTAGCACTTCACAAATACATCACCGTAGATAACGCTTTAGCCTTGAAAGTTGTACTCCCATATGCAATATAAGGAATTATCAGTAAACCAAAGCTATATTCTATATATAAATCATTATACTCAATCTATTTTATGATTTTACATCACTTTATATATATTATTATTTGAGATGGAGTAACTTAGCAATATTTGTATATGAACACACATTTAGTTCTTTCCTTTATGTACACTACTCCTCCACTTCCATTTACTTGATTGCTTGTTGGCTTGTTTATTTTGTATTTGTTTATTTCTTTTCTGTTTGTTTGACACTTTAGATAAGCATAAATGTCCAAATGGGAAGCTCCATCTCTAGGGAAAAAAGCTCCAGCATAGAAACAACACACTGAAAAACTGTGAACTATATTAACACAATTAAGAAAGTAGATGGTATAGGAATACACAGCATACAAAATAAATTATATAGTGAATAATATACCTTAGTAAAACTTTACATGGTTGTGGATAAATTGGATGAACCCTAGCTTATACATAGAGCTAAATAAATCTATTAATAGAGTTAAATAACAATGAGTGTATAGTCTTTGAATCCTGACAAACCAATTATGCTTTCTATGCAGGCAATATTTTATTAATATAACAGTCATGAAAAAAAACCAGGAGGTGATAATGAAAAACAAGTATATATTAGAAACCATTCTAAAGAAGATGGATATGTTTGCCAGCAACAAAGGTCTTAGGGCAGTGAAATTGTTTATTGTGAGGAACTGCAATGGATTAATAAACAGATGCTTGGATAAAGCCAATGCTGACCAATAATGACTGTAAAGCAATTGAATGACTCTTTGGAAGATGGATAAATAAATTATTTGTTAAGTTCTCGTATGCCATGCCATTTGGACCCAGCTGTGATGCAGTCTGGAACAGTGGGATTTATCTATATTAATAAACCAGACAGGGATGCCAAACTGTTAGAACCCTATATAGGCTTGTCAACAATTGGGATTGACACCAAGGAAGATGCACCCCGTTCACCAGCAACAAAACTCCTGAGAATAGTAAAATGGATCACCTTGAACAATGCCCATGAATTCATAAAGAATTCACAACAAAAACATGAAAAAGAAACATGCACTGAAGTGAGAGTGATGATGCCTTGCATAAAATAACAATGCAAAACCATTGCAGTTAATTCTTTGTATTGTAGCCATGATTAAACAAGCACATACATGCATTGCAGAACGAATTGGCAAGATAATGCACAGTACATGCAGTATGAAACATTTCTTTGTTTATTTTTTGATTACCTGCTTAATGCAGTTCTGGGTCATAGTGAAACTGTAGACTTTCTTGGCAATTCGGTGTTTAAGTTAATGAAAGTAATCCAGCAAAGAGTGTCAAACCACTGCAGAACACACACACACATGCACACATACACTCACCGACATATACATACACACACCTATACACACATACAAACACATACTCACAAACACATTGTTTCCTATGCTGGTGACACCAGTCAACCCACTATTTGCCTGGAATATTTGCATACTTAAAAAAAAAAAAAAAAAACAGGCTTACTGTGGATGTGCCCACTCCAAAGTATGTACTAACAAGAAAGCCAAAGAAGCTGCTACCAAACAAGTTCATACATCTGCTGTCATAAAAAAAATCTAAAGTAATCTTTCCAGTATTGTAATTAAGTAAGAGATATGTGTAGTGTTATACCATTACTTTTATTTAAAAGCATGAGTAGCAGACTAGCAGAATCTGCTTGTTCGAGATAAAGAATATAGTAGGAAGTAACCAGATAGTGTAAAGATAACTTCTTGTATACACAACCAGTCTCGCTTGGCCAACAAAAAAATGTTATAGCTGACTAGAAAGACAACAAAGATATTACATTAAGCTTGAGGTAAGCAGCACGAGATGAATATGAAATGAGTTAAATGTTTATCTGTAGTCATTCATATCTGCTCATCAACAGTAAAAAAAATAAAGGATGAATGCTCAAATAATTTGACAAAAAATGATTCTAAAGCAAACACTTGACCTGCAGTTCCCTACCAAATGTTCCAATAAACACACCTTTCAGTACCCATATAAGTACTATAATTTGAACTAAAAAAAGTCTGACCAAATAATACCACATGTTTTACTATATTAACACAAAAACAAATCTAAATAATGAAAGGAAGAAAAACAAAGGTAATACTACATATGTACATGCATTTTAGAGTGGTCTTTAAATAACATATATTGTTTAAAGTAAATAATTAGAATGTTTACTAAAACACTTTTATATTTATTTGAGTTAGAATCTTGAAACTTTACTCTGTTCAATAGGAAATAAAATAATTAAATAAATACTTTACTATATCTATTTTCTTTTTGTGTTAAGGTCCCAAATGGTTTGAAAAATCAGGCAATACATTAAACACAAAGAAGCAATTGTTTAAAGAGACTGAGAGTTTAAACAGAAAGAGCAGTTATTTTTTGTTAATAGACTTTGAAGTTTTGCTTGAAGAAGTTGAAATAGTGTCCATCTTTTGTTTCTTTTTCTTCATATTAGACCACAAGTTTTTTTCTGATGTTCTTTTCAATGAAGGAGAGGACCAATCCATGTCTTCTGTTCTAGGTAGTAGGCTACTGTTTTTAACAACTGTAGAGGTATTTTCCAGATTGTTGAAGATTATTGTTTCATTAGTTGAATTTTTACTTTAGCAGGAAATAAGATCTGAGATTTTAGACTATTTTGTATTAAAGCTTTTAATGTGGCCAACAGTACTTTATCTGTTCTGTTGTTTTTGAAGAGTAATCATTGTCAAACCTGGTAAGGTTTTGTTTATATTTCAATGGTGCTTTCCTCAATGTAGTTTTAAGCATCAATTCTTTTATGAAAATCTTTCCTGAAGGTTTAGTATTTCAGGAAGCCAAAAGTTTGGAAAGGAAATTATATCCTCACCTTCTGATTTTTCAGGAAGTCCAAAAATGCTTATATGGCATCTCTTCTCTCTATTCTCCAAGTCATCTATTTTGTTTGAGCCAACTGTTTTGTTTTAATAAAAGGTCAGTTTGTATTTCATCTTCTTTCAGTCTGCCATCAAAGTCATTTAGAGCATTCTCCATTTCAGAAATGTTTGCTTGCTGCTTTTGAAACATTTCTTTAAAAGCCTCAGTTTGTTTAAGACAATTTTCTTTTAAGTTTTTTAGGTTGTCATGAAATCCATCCATTTTCAGAGATAATTCTTGTAGCTTTAAAGCTATTGGTTTTAAATCCTTTCTCAAAGAGATTTCAGCCTGTGAGTGTTTAGAACTACTCATTTTCAATCAAGAGTACAGTCTGCAATTAAGCTTGACAGGAAAACTTTTATGAAACCACTTAAAAATCAGAAAATAAAAAAAATTTGATAAATATATATGTCTATGCAATTTTTTTCAGTAAGTACAGTATTTTCCTATATTTCAAGAAAATTCTGCACAGCTCTAAAAAGATGATGCTTTTACGTGACTCCACCCCCAATCGTCTAAACATTGTTGCATGTTTGGGAGACATACATTTATCCCCCAGTGTTTCTTTGTGATTTGCTTATCCATTATTTCTTCCCAATCCTTTCTAACATACTCTGATTGTTTCTTATAGTTATCATAGAATATTTTGTATGCTGTTCTAATTATTCCTTCTTTAGCAGCAGCTTCTGCTATAGATTCTACTAAAACCTCTACAATGCTGGTCTTTCACTCAGGATCCTCCTATTTCTTTCTCCTTGCCTATACTCCGATATCAGTCATTGACAGGGAAGGCAGTCTGTAACCTACAGGCCAAATAAATTCTTGGCCTCTTCCCATTCTATTTCCTTTTCCTCTCTAATTATTTGCTCCCAATACTTTGGTTCTTTTGCCTGTTTTCACTAATAAATTCCAGCCCTCTCTTGTCTGTATCTCTTATTTTAGTCATCCAAATCAGCTGAATTTCCTTACTCTATTCCCGTGTTGGCTTAATTCTTAAAATATTTTCTGTTACATTATGAATATAATATCCTGTATGGTTATTGTTATTTTCCTTAAGAATTTGCATCCACAATATCAGCCCCCCCCCCCATTTCCTCATCATCCCTTTACATTTTGAATTATAGGTTTCTGCTTATGCTAGGTATAGGAGCCTTGGCTGTATAGCTCTGAAATACCCCTTCAAATCAGGTAATCCCAAGCCACCTTCTTCAATTGGAAGAATCAGCTTGTCCACCTTGACTCTTGCCATCTTCTCCTCCCAGATAAAATCTTTAAGCTCTTTATTAATTGCTGCCAACAGCTTTTCTTCTGCTTGATAACAATATGCCTGACCTGTGTATAAAACCAAAGGGACTAAAAACAATTTCAATGCTTGTATCTTACTATCCATATCAATATAACAAAGCTTCTAATTTCTCAGTTTTTGTATCTTTTGTTTAGTCTCTTCCCATATATCCTTAGCAGCCATACCAGAATCCTTTTTAATCCATACTCATGTACTTCATTTTATCATGTCCCCATAAATATGGATATTGCTTAACCAATTCATCTGTAGATACATAATTTGCAGGTATTTCCTTTGTTTTAGCTTCATCAATTGTGTATCCAGAAAAAAAATTGAAACTGCCTCAAAATGTTCCAAAGCACTAAAATGTCCTTTTCTGGTTTTATCAGGTATAAAATAATATAATCTGCAAATAGATCTAGCTTTTCTTGACTACATTATTTATTTTGCCAGTAGTTCTAAGTATAAAGCAAATAACAAAGGGGAAAGAGGACACCCCTGCTTGGTTCCTCTGCTCAAACAAAAATTATCAGAGAGGAACCCACCCACATTAATTGTCGCCTCTGATTTTTCATATATCCTCTTAATCACCCTTATAATTTTATCAGGGAATGTTAATGCTTCCATTACCCTGCTTGATAAACTCCCAGCGTACTCTGTCAAATGCTTTTTCTGCATCAAGATCAGCCAATAACAGTGGTATTTTCTTGCATTCCAATTCCCTCTGAATCAGTGATGTTATGTTAATGTTACGTTTACTTCCACTCCACAAAACCATATTGATCCATATCTATCATTTTAGCATCCTTGTTGCCATTATTTTAGTCATTATAGACATAAATACTTTATAATCATGCTTTAGGATTGAAATGGGCCTGTATGAATCTGGATCTGATGGGTCTTTGCCATATTTATGTCTTATAGCCACCGCCCCTTTCTTCCAGGATGTTGGTGATTCTCTTCCTCTTAATATACTGCTAAACAAAACCTTCCAGATCTGTAGCATTTTTCCCTTCTAGCTTCCAAACTTCCACAGGAATACCATATATTCCTTTGACATTCTTATGGATTCGTGATGTATCACAATTTTCATCTCATAACCTCTTACCTTGTTAGTAATTGAACATCATCAATGTCTAACCTTGGCATATGTAATTCTTCCATAAACTTTTCCATTTGTACCTTTTTCTTGATCTTCATATTTCCTTGCTTCATACAGACTTTCATAAAATTTCCAAAATATTTCTAATACCTCTTCAGGATCTCTTGTTATCATCCTTGTTATAGACTCCCTAATCTTGGTGACAACCCTTTCTGGTTTCTTTTGCCTGATTCATTGCACTAAACATTTTTGTGCTCTGGCATTATTAGCATAAAACAGTTGCTTACAGCAATCTTTCTAAACTCATGCATATTATCAAGATAATCCTTTATTTTCTGCTTAGCATTCTGCAATTGCTTCTTCTTGATCTGTGAGATTCCCCTTATTCTGCAATACTTTAACATTTGTCAATCCCTGTAAATAATTCTTGTTACTTCTTAACCATATCTCTCTCTTGTATTTCCACCATAGTTTTAAGCTCCACTTTAATTGTATCCCACTCCCTAGCTATATTTTCTGAAGAAATTTCAATGTTCTCTAATAACTCCTGAATAATTTCCTCTACCCATTCCATAAATTCCTCTCTTTTCAACAGATAGGTGGGAAAGTACCAGTGTCTCATTTTTATTTCATTACCCTGCATTTTTATTTAGTTATTATTGGTGCATGATCTGAAATCATTATTGGATGCATATCAAAACTTTCAATTAAATGCACATGTTCCTGTGAAATGTAACTTTGGTCTAGCCTAGCCCAGTTTTTGTATCTTGGGAATAATATGTAAAGTTACTCTGAACTCCTACTACTGAATTCGCATCATCCATGCCAAATATGTTCATAGATTTCTTCATAAATCTACCCTCCTTTGTTATAATTCCCCTTCCAGGCCCCCAGATACGTCTTCACTGCTGCAAATCAAATTTCAGTCCCCACCTAAAAGTAATATTCACTGCTGAAAACTGATTCTCCCAAAATATTTTTAAGCTCCATTATAGCAGTTTTAAGTGGAATATACATACATGCCAGTGTAATCCTCCTCCCTTGCCAGTAGCCCCTTAGTACTACAAATCTACAATTATTATCCTTTTTATCCTCATCTAGCACTATCAGAGCTCCTCTTGCAGTGAATATAAAGTTCTCATCTTTTTCTTTGTCCAAGGTATTCTGCTAAATAACCATCCTGAAAATATTTCTTTATCAAATTCACATGTTCACTTCTTTCCAAATGAGTCTCCTGTAGCATAACTATTTGCACTCTACATTTTTAATATATTTCAGTGCTCTTTCTTTTTGTATATATCTGTGAAACCATTAACATTAAAGATAATATAGAAAGAGTAATTCTATTAAAAATATATTATTCCCAGCTTTTTTGTTAAGGATAGAGTTCCATCCTTTGTGTTATGTGCACACACTAATGTCTAGCAGGTTGATGTCTTATACAGTTGTTTCTTGTCATATCCATTTGACCCTAACTTTTTCTTTTATTGAAAGCCCTCAAAAAAAAAAAACAAATACACCCATAAAATCTATCAACTTAATACTAACACAATAAATTATGTACATCTGTAAATATTAAAGTTGTATCCTCCTAATAGGAAGAATTATCCGGAACTGACAGCCACACTCATAGACTTGGGTTAACCTAAAAGGAAGGTTATCCACGGTAAGATGCATGGCACTGCCTGTGCAGCTTCTAAGTGCTGTCTGGTTTTATCTCATCTTTATTGCTATCCTGGAATGGGAAATCACTTGAATGTTGTCAGAAATCATTAAATTCTAGCCATTGAAAAAAATAAATGTTCTGTTTTTATTGCTCTTTATCATCTCCATGGAGACATGAGAACCAGATACTGAGTTGCTTCTACATGCATGTGTTTATTTATTTGCTAGAGGAAAGCTTTAATATATTCTATGTTCTCTTTTATTTATTTGGTTTCTGTTAAAACTTATTACTAGATCAAGCCAAGGACCTTAATCTAGTCATTCCCCTATGCAAGAATGAGAAAAAGCACACCTTTTTTTCTTGTATCATACCTCTTTTGACCAGATTTTTATTTTCTTTTACATTGCAGTGCCTGCATTTCTTACAAATGAACAAGGAGAAAGAGAAAAGAAGGGGAAAAAGGGGCACCTGTTTACTTCAGTTTCACCATTGCATTTGATTACATTTGAAAATAACTGAAAAAACTTTACTTTATAGAATGCAGATTATATAATGCACTATAAAAATACTACAGCTAAGAACAATTTTTTTCTTTTACTTACAGCTCTCTCCCTCCTCTTTTCCTCTCCTAAGTCTTTCTCCAAACATTAATGACATGAAATAGGTCATATGCTTTAGAGTATCCTACAAGTTTAACAAAGTAAAAACAATCCAATATTTCTAGGTTTTCTTGTTCTGTCATGTTTCACAAATATAATTAATGCTTTGTAATTCGACATTTATTTGTCAATTTCTGAGTTGCTGGTTTTATTCCTGTATATTTCCATCTCCCAAATCCAGTCTCTGCTTCATTTTCAATCTACTCATGCTTCTTCTAATCAACCCTTGTGCTTTTTTCATCTCTCAAGGATTTTCTGTTGAAACATTGGAAAAGGTTTAACTAGCTTTGCCAGAAGAACAAGAAGCAGAATCTCCTTTTGTTTCAAAACTCACTTTTTGTTGGACAAACTTTTGTATTTTCTCCTTAGAATGCTTTGCATGAAAAAAAATGATTTTGTCCCTCCAGGAAACAATATTCTGAAGATTGCTGGATACAGCATTTTGAATCTCATGCCTGCTTCTCAAAATCCCCTGATTAGTGCAATAAATTTACTCCTCTTCTGCGTAGTGTACAGTGAGTAATTATTTTCCTCACTCTACAGTCTCCCACTTTTAATGCTTTTTTTTTCCTGCCACAGTTTTGTCAGAATCAACTCATTCTGCTGGTAGGATTGTATATTTACTATTAAAAGTCTAGGTTGCTATCTTGTGGCCAGGTTTCGACCATATGCACAATGTGCCATTTCAATTAACAACTCCTGCTGTGGAATTACCAGTCCAACTGCTTATGTGTGCTTTCATAAAATTAAGGCAGTCTGTTCCTTCCAGCTTCTCTGGTACAGTAGAAAATGTCAGGTCTTCTCTACATGCTATTTCCTTTAATTCTATTATTTTTTGAAACACCTCTTCTTGAGCAGTTTCATATTCAGCCAGCCTTTTCTTCATTTTGACCTCTGATTTTTGCAGTTTTATCATGTTATCTAAATATCTATTTAAAGCTTCTTCTATTTTCCATCCCTTTGTTATTTGCTGATATACTCTTATCAATGTTTTGTTTATTTTAATCAGCTCTGAGTACATTTGACTTCTTTTTCCTCAAGGCTACTGGAAGGCATGTCTTACACCAAAGCTGAAGCTTGCACTGATCGTTGCTGAATAGCTGCAGAATTCTTCCCAGTCAGTGTTTTTTCCTCATTGTAATTGATTTTCTTTCAGGTTCTCTGAATTTCTTTTTTTGCTGGTGTCAAGGAAGTGCAGTTAGTAGCCCATTACTGAAATTTACCCAGAAATGCAAGTTTACTGTCTCTCTCTCTCTTCTGAGTTTGTTTTCACACGGGGAGAGCTGAAATTAAGCTGTTACTCAATGTGCAGCTATCTTGGAAGTCTGGGGTATAAGTTGTCTTGAGCTCTGTCAGTGGCTAAGCAGTCTGCTGACTAGGCAAGAAATGCATTCAAAAATAAAGGAATTTTACCTCCAACCTAGAATATACCCTGCTCTTTGAAGTGTAACTTTAAATATTGTAGATGGAAAAAAAAGTCTTGCATTTTATTAATGCGGCCAGTAAGAGAAAAAACAGACATCATCTCTGCCTCTCTTTCAAGTAACCTAGATAGCTACACTTGGGCCTGTTATGAACTACCACACTTAGGTCTTCCACTCACAGCCTACTACAGACAATTATGCCACTGCGTGGTAGACCATGGTAATTTAATTAGCAGTTGGGTAGTTTGACCTTAGCTGGGTTAATGAAGAATAAGCATAAAACTTAAATCTTTGATTATTCACAGTGTCTATTTGGATTTGTTAACATTTATATTTTGTTTATGTGGCTCAAGATGATTGTTACTGCGGAAGTGACACCTTGATCCCATGTGCAAAATGGGAAAAGGGGTTGAGGATGGATGGATATTTTGTTAATGTCTTTGTTTTGTTTTAGCCCAACCTGTTATTTTTCAGTTGCCTTTTTTCCCTTGTCAACTCACTTGTCCTTTGTTGGTTTTCACGTAGTTGCAACTCTGTTTTGCAATAAAAAAAAACAATAATTAACAGTGTTGTAAATTCAGTCAGAATAATTTTGCAAATGAGTGCATACCTTATCCATCCAATATGAAACTTTTTCTCCACACTCCCAATCTCTAAATATAAGTCCTCTGAGTTGCAGCAGCTCAGAATTAAGGACATTAGGTTGTTTCCCTTTCTCCAAACTGCTGTAGCCTCAGCATTAATGTATTTAGAGACTGGAGATGGTGTGGGCAAAAAATCCCACACCAATTGGTGCAAGAAGGTGCAGACTGTCCCTTTACAAAAACACTGTTTTAGTTACTTACTGCTGTGGTTAACAAAAATGGAGATAAAGGTTGGTGAATAAGTCAGGCTTTGGAAAGCGCAGCTTCATTACTTACATGTAGGCCCCTGTCTGTTACTTTCTAAGCCACCTAGCCCATTGTGCTCTTGATCTTCAAGCAAATCAGTCTTGGTCACTGTCAGTCCACAATCTGGGCCCCGTCAAGCAGATCATCTGAATCCTCTGATATCTTGCTAGCTGTTCTTATTCATCACTAGCTCAAACTGACAAGACATTTTCCATTAAAGATCTCCTACTGTCAAATTGTCTTCTGTTCTGCATTCACCAATTGTCTTTTTTGTCTGCATTCACCCCTCAGCTTAGCTCATTTCTTGGATATGAAGTTGAATGTAGCTAGGTGATGAATAAATCTTCTATTTTGTCTTTTGTAGAGTGCTTATATTGACTGATGAATTAAGTAGAGATATAGTGAGGTCATATTCCAGTCTGGGAATGAGGAAATAGTGTAATAGCTCTTCTGGCTTCCTGATTTAAAAGGTTGGGAAAATTCTATGTGAGTTTCAGTTGATGAACTGCTTTCTATGATTATTGCTCAGTATGGTGCTGCGGTAGCATTGTCGCCTCATAGCAAGACGTTGTCCCGTACTATTCAAAGCTAGAGCGTCTTCTGTGTGGAGGCATACGTCAGTGGAGCATGCCTTCGTTGATTGTTGTGCATCAGGGCTGGTAACCCGGTACGTAAAAATCCACTACCAATTATTAGTGGACCGGAGTTCCACTGTGGCGACCCCTAATCAGAAAAAGCCGAAAGACACAAACATAGACATGAGAGGAGAGTGGGCAGTAATGATGCTGAAATATCCTTTACAATAGGAAAAGGTATCCCATTAAAATATTTTTTGAGCAGTTAAGAGGTGTTGGCCTTGTGTATGTATTGATCTACACACACTCACACATGACACACACACACACACACACACACATATATATATATATATATATATATATATATATATATATATATATATATATACATATATATATATATAAACATACACACACACACACATATATATATATATATATATATATATATATAAACATACACACACACATATATATATTGCAGTAGCAAACAGCATGACATTGGATTTAAGAGATTTATTTTCTATTTTGTTAACAAAAAGCTGTATCACATCATAGTATTTTAACATATTCGCAGTATAATACTTTAACAGTAGAGAATGTCTAGGCAGTTTCTTTTTTCCCCTCAACACCTTTATTGAATTATCACTTGTGACATAGGCAAATTTACATTCATATAAAAGTAATCACACTATAATTAACATAACAAACATTTTACTTCACATATTTTGCTATATATCATAAAACCTAAACAACATTACATAAATTTCCATTAAAACTACTTGAGTTCAAAAGATAAAGAAACTTAGACAAACTTATGGAACCTTCTTTGAGCAGTTGGAGCCACTTTTATTGGGGATGAATCAAATCTGTTTTTTGGTAGATGTCCATCTCTTGGTGCTGGAGTGCATTCTTTGGTGTTGAAAACCGATGAATCCAAATCCCAAAGCCAAAGATCTGATTTAATTTAAAATCCATCCTTTATCAAGCCAACAATTGTCTTATAATCTGTTTAGAAAGCTTATATCGTGCAACAGTGCGTGCAACTGTTCCACATTTAACTTGAAGCAACGGTGATCAGTTTAATACTTAAAATTGTTAAGAAAAACAATAAATGCAAATGTTGCTCACTTTTACAATCCCTCTAAAACTAAATTTACTTTTACTTTGAGCACTTGCATCTTTCTACTGCAGACTTCTTCAGAAAGAGAGGATAAAAGGAAGTACATTCCCTTGTGAATAATACTTTATAAGGGGGCATGTAAATGATGGTGCATAATGTGGGAGATACCCGTGAGGTAATGCCTAGGTTAAGGGAATCCCTTGCCTGTGGGGGCATGCTGAGTATGTCTTCCCTTCCATTTAAGGGCACAACCGATGTTAAGGTGTCTGTTGAGACCGGGGGGAAGATCGGCTTCTAGGAGGATTTGCCATTTGAGCTCTTTAAGTTAAAGGACTGTGGCAAAATCTAGCAACTAAAAAAACTTCAAAAGGTAGAGGAAGCAGGAGGAAAAAACAGTGTCCGAGAAACGCCAAGTTTATTAAACGCTGACAACACTTCACATACATTTTTGTCAGATAAAAAAACTTCATCAGAATACTGACATCAGCTAACTACAACCCTAATCTTCTCATACTAATTAAAAACTAACCAATAACACACTAACTGAATATATTACATCACACATAATCAAATATTCACCTGGTCCTTATTAAATACCAAAAATTACTCTGTAACAGGCTAACCATATGAATATTTGATTATGTGTGATGTAATATCTTCAGTTAGTGTGTTATTGGTTAGTTTTTAATTAGTATGAGAAGATTAGGGTTGTAGTTAGCTGATGTCAGTATTCTAATGAAGTTTTTTATGTGACGAAAACGTATGTGAAGTGTTGTCAGCATTTAATAAACTTGGTGTTTCTCAGACACTGTTTTTTCCTCCTGCTTCCTCTACCTTTTGAAGTTTTTTTGGTTGCTTGGTTGTTGATTCAAAGGGTGGATTTCCTCTATTTGATGTACTGTGGCAAATCTCCAAATAAAATTTTTAACCATTCTAGCACTAGAAATTTGAAGGTCTCTTGGCATATGAGGGCATTGCTGTTGTCCTTGTTCCTGATCACTCCTAGGTGTTCCCTAATGCGTTGCTGCAGTTTTCTTGTGGTAAGACCTTCATGGAAAGTTCTGCAGGGGCTGCATATGACCAAGTAAACCACGTTGGGGGTTTGGTAGCTAACATTACATAAAATATTCAATTTCTGACTTTTTTTTTTAAACAAGAAACATCTTTATCAAACCATCACTTACTACATAGGCAATCATACATTTATACAAATGAAAACAAACCATGCCGAGACAATCCTAGTTGCAAGCAGTTTACATCACAAACTATACTGACAGACTCCCAGTTGCAAAGATGACACATCACTTATAATCAACCCAGTCCTTTTCAGTCAAACATTACATACCTCATTTAAGTCCTACCACCTTTTAAAACTCATTCCTCCCTTGTATGTATTGTTCCCACAATTCCCATTTTTTCATATGTAGTTTGCTCCTACCCTTTTTTAAAGATCTCAATTCCAGTTGTTTTATCTCTGTTACTATCTTCACTACTTCTAGTATAGTTGATTTAAATTTTAATTTCCATTTTCTAGTAACCGCTTGTTTTGGCAGGTACCATTGTTACACACAGCAAGGCCTTACCATGCCTAAGCAATTCCAATTCTGTATCATAGCTCAGAAAAACCATCTCCCTTATCGGACCAATCTGCCCACCCAGCATCTCCGACAGTGCATCCTGCAGGGAATCCTTAAACTCCACAGCTCACCATATTCCCAGAAAATATGTTCCCAGTTACCTCTTTTTTCCCCCATCACACCTCCAACATTTGCTGTCTGCTTGAGGGAAAATTCTCTGGAGTCTACTTGGGGTACAGAAATACCCATGCAAACATTTCCTTGCAAAAATCCTAAATCTTCTGGATTTTTTTGCATATTTGGGAGACATACATATATTCTCCCATTGTTTCTTTGTGAATTGCTTATCCAGTCTCTCTTCTCAATATTTCTAACCTCCTCTGATTTGATCCTTATAGTTATCATGCAATATTTTATATGTTCTACTAATTATTCCTTTTAATGGCAGCTTCTATTCTAGATTCTACTAAAAACTGTTCTAGTGCTGGTCATTCATTTAGGACCCCCTGATTCCTTTCTCTTTGCCTATACTCTGATATCAATCCCTGACAGGGAAGGCAATCTCTAACCTGCTGTCCAAATAAATTCTTCACATCTTCCCATGCTATCATCTTTCCCTGTTTAATTATTTGCTCCCAATACCTTGGTTCCTTTGCCAGTTTTCTCCAGTAAATTCCAGCTCCCTCTTGACTATTGTCTATATCCCTGACTGCTGTCATCCCTATTGGCAGACTCTCCTTTCTCCAATCTTGTGTTGGCTTAGTTCTTAAAATATTTTCTACTACTTTATGGATATAATATTCTGTATGATTATTATCATTATTCTTAAAGGCCTGCATCCAAAATCCCAGTCTCTCCTTGTTTCTTGAGGTTCCCCATTTCATCATCATCTCTTTCCACTTTGAAATATAATTTTCTGTTTGTGCTGTGTATAGGACTCTTAGCTGTGCAGCTCTGAAGTGCGGCTTTAAATTGTGCAAACCCAGTCTGCCTTGATCTACTGGAAAAATTGTCTTACCCTGCTTGACTCTTGACATGTTTCCCTCCCAGGTAAAGTCCTTTAGCTGTCTATTAATTGTTATCCACAACTTCTTCTCTTGGTTGATAAAAATATGCCTGACCTGTGTATAAGACTGAAAGGGCTAAAAACATTTTAACTCTCTGTATTTTATTATCCATATCCACATAACAAAGCTTCCATTTTCTTAGTTTTTGAATTATTGTTTGTTTAGTCTCTTCCCACATATCCTTAGCTGCCACACTAGAATCATTTTTAATCCATACTCCTAAATACTTCATTTTGTCATGTCATCATAAATATGGATCTTCCTGAACCAATCAGTTTGTGGGTTCATAATTTACTGCTATTGCTTTTATTTATTTTATTTTATTGATATTTGATAACAGGGTTGGTCCAGCTGGGCTTGTCGCCCATTTTCAGTGGAGACCAGAGGAGAAAAGCTCCAAATAACACACAGTTTACAGAGAATCAAACATTTGAGTAAAAAATATGGTCAAAATCAGTTATACAAGAATATTAGAGAGACATAGCAGAAGTGCAAACATATGATATATGCATATCAATATTTTTACAGACTAAAAAACAAAATATATATATATATATATATATATATATATATATATATTTTTTTTTTTTAATTTAATTTTTGTTTTAGCTTAATTAATTTGTATATCCTGAAAAAATCTGAAACTGTCTCAAAATGTTCCACAACACTTAATGTCTCATTCTGGTTTTGTCAGGTATAAAATAATATCATCTGCAAATACAGCCAGCTTTTCTTGACTACCGTACCAATTCTATCCTTGAATTTCTGAGTCCATTATTTTCTTTGCCAATGGTTTTAAATATAATGCAAATAATAAAGGGGAAAAGAGGACACCCCTTCCTTGTTCCCCTGCTCAAACGGAAATTATCATAGAGGACCCTACCCACTTTAATTTTCACGTCTGATTCCTCATATATCCTCCTAATCAGCCTTATAAGTTTTTCAGAAAATGCAAATGCTTCCATTGTCCTGCTCATAAAGTTCGAGCTTACTCTGTCAAATTTATGTTACTACATCGAAAGGTAGTCTATACCATTACTCAATAAAGACAGCTGAGCCGGTTCAATCTGATATGAACATTCCTTTACTGCATACGAGGTAACATCTGGTATAACAATGAAAGATAGACATGTAACAAAACCGTACTTCAGCTTTACAGCCTGAACTGTAAGGATCAATGTCTCTCATACAACAAATGAAGTCCAAACTTTATAGTCTCTTTCTAGCTTGCATCAGCAGTTTTGAGAATAATAAGTCTTTCCCATGAAGCTGGTCTGCTGACAGGTTGTTGACAGTTTATCTCCCATGTTTCAAACATTCTGTTCCTGAAGAATAACTCCTCAGCCTTGCTCTTATCTTGCATGTCCTGTTGATGAGACACAGCTGCATACAAGAGTTTGTCTTGACCTGCTTGTAGATAATAAATTTCACAAACTGCATAGTTTATAAAGATAAAATATTTTACTTCTGATTTCTAATAACAACGAATGCTAAGCTATATGCCTTTTTGCCAAGAGTATAAACTATGTGCACTTGTACTACACTGAAAAGCAGAGTATTTATTTTACATTTTCAGACAAATCCACTGAAAGCCATTTTTAACTTGTTCACTGCTGAAAGCAGAATATGTCAAATCTCACAATTCCCTCTTTTCAATTAAAAGACGGAAAATGCCTGTTCATTTTCGACTTCAGTTGAACACATTGAAACCTTTTTCCAATTTATTCAGGTTAACCATTATGATTTGTTGGATTCTGTAAGTTTTTCACAAATGACAACTTAAATAGCAATTCCAGATAGTTAATATGATTATAATGCCTAAAACTACTACTACAGGATGTATTAACCAATTTAACAGATTTTTTCCTGATGTGGACCAACCCGTAAAGATATTCCACCAACTGTGAGCAGTGTCTTTTTTGGTCTTTTCAGCCAAATTAAGTAATTTATCTTTTGCAATGATGCTCAGTGCTTCATAATACAGAATACTTTTATTTCTTTTTTCCAAGTACTCTCTGAGAATCTTAGTCTTATTCATTATTTTCTTTAAATTAACCAAAGATACAGATAATATTGGAAAGCTGTAGTAAATAATAACTCCAATTTATGGAAGTATTCACTTATATGGTTTTAGTAAACATATAGCTCTGATTATTCCATTTAAGGAAATCAACATGTGATAAACATTCTACAAAAGGTAATTGTAAATTATGACCTACAATGGTCCACTTACATAAGAAGTTAACAGAATGCTGCAGTAAGCATGGTGCATAGACAGGCGAATGCTGTCCACAAATTAACCCATTTTGAGTCTGTGTATAATATTCAATTTTATGTATTTTTCAAATTGTGGCAACCAATACTCATATCCTTCTGGAACTAGAAATGTCATAGGTAATACCGTAAATTGACACATAACAGTTGTATCAGTAACATTATAATGTGAAAACTGTCCTGTGCAGTATTGCAGAGTACAACATGTTACTTAATCCAGTCTGCATCAGGTACCCATTTATGAAACAATTGTCGGCAAACATTTTCATTCTGTAACATCAGTTCAATTTGTATTTTATTCTTTTTGAATATCCATATACAAAGATTGTAAAGTGCATTTGTTCCAGTTTACAAAAGTAGTCATGTTACCATCAGATTTTAACTGATGCAACTGCATAGCATCATAATTGTCTAAAAATTGCTGCTGATAATTTGTTATGCAGGTGTGCCTTCCATACCTCTGGGTTCCAAGTTGCTTGTAAATGTACAATCTCAGAGATATCTTCTCCCACTGTTTTTAAATGATTATCTAGAATATTAATATCAGCTGCATTAATAACTCTAATGCCTGTGCCTAGGCTTCCTAGCAGAGTATTATACCAAGCTCTTTTGTATTGGCATTTGGGAATGTAATGTTAAAATGTACTACAACCTTTTGATACTGTCTGTCTACCTTTTTACAGGTAGAAGGGACTTTAACCAAATGGTCTGTATGAACAGAGTAGGTTTACCTGTTAATATTGATAGAACATATGCCTAATGTATGCTGCCTGTAATGACTGTAGTATTAGTACATATACTTGTACCCACCTTTAGCTGAGGATAATGTCAATTTAGATGGCATACCAAGGTCCATCCGCTGGAGTTACCTTTGGTAACTGTGGCGTTTTCAATTGAGCATTAACCTGCAAACACATTAAGCATTCAGCATGCACTAAATCACATATTTTCTTTAACTGAGGATGCCAGTACTTGTTCTTTACAATGGGCCATAACTTTTGTGTACCCAATTGTCCCAGTACCTGATGATTAAATTTCACTAACTGTCGTGCCTATTAGTACGGAATATGAGGAAGACTAGAACCGTCTTTAAAACGTTTTGCATAATATTGCCCTGGACTGTCTCCTACAAGAGTACATTTTTGTAATTCTTCCTTCAGTCCAAACTTAGTTTGTATCTGCAGCAAATCATGTTGCAAATTCTGAGCTGAAAAAGTCTGTATGGCATGTACTGCAGTAGTTTTATCTGGTATACCAGAAAAGTGTTCTGCAAGATACAATTGCATTCCTTCCCTGGCTGCCTTTTTTGCCATCTGATCTGCATAGTTCTTTAACTGAAAATTTTAATTTGTAGCTTTTTGATGAGCGTTTAACTTTAAAATGCTGTTGTAACCCACAAGGGACTAACTATGAAACAAATTCCAAATAGTCTGTAACATAGAAGCTTGCTTGAGCAGTTTGCTCATATTATAAACAAACCCTCTCCTTGCCCATGTAGACATATGCAGCTGCAGAGAATTAACTACGTATACACTGTCTGAAAAAAAAAAATTCCTTCATATTCCATGAAGTTAAATAAGTAATACTTATGTATGCACTGTCTGAAAAAAAATTTCCTTCATATTCCATGAAGTTAGATAAGTAATACTTATCTCCTGCCTTTACTGTAATTTACTTGACACTAAATAATGCCAACCATTTTGCAAAACACTGCTTAACTGACATCATGAATCAGTTTATTTAACTGAGTCCCATTTACCAAAGCCTGTATGTCATGATATGGTGTCTGTATTGTAATGTCTTTGGAAAAAGCTGTTAAGTATTTAGTTTGTTTTAAACCCCACTAAATGGCCAAAAGTTGCTGAATACATGGGTGATATCCCCTCTCAATATGTCATTTTTTTTTTACTGAAGAATGTAGTCTTTTTCATTTTAACATTAGAGCCATGAGGCTACTCCTGTTAAAGCACAGCAGAGACTGTATTGGGTCCAGCTGCTGCCTGTAACACAAAGGGAAGTGTTAAACTTGGAGCTACTAGTTTTGTAGCCTTGGCCAATGCTACCTTTAAATCACAAAAAGCTGTATTTTCCTTTGGTCTGCATTCCAGAAAGGGAATTCTTTTTGGCTAGAAAGCATGTCATGTCATGAATTGTACCTTTTTACTTTGAACCTTAAACCCTGCCTCCTGCAGTGTTTGAAGGACCTGTATTACTTTAGCTAAATGCTGTTTTTTTGCTTCAGACACAATTAGTGTATGCTTGCCCTTTGGCTGTTAACTACCCTCCCTTTTTGTAAAGGGACCTGCATATTTTAACTGTATACCATAGCCCAGGTACTGACTGTACTCGTAGTAGTATCTACTTGCAAACAGATTATTAATGACATGTATGCACAAGTATGACATCTAATTACAATAACCAAACAGGATTTTTGTTAGAAAAACATAAGCCATTTGGCCTGACAACCAATCTTGTTTTCTTAACCTTATAAATTTCAGTACCAGTAATATTTTATGGTATGCAACATTCCTTGTAACTACCCATTCCAGCCTGAAAATATTTGAGCTTACATACTTTTTTCTTCTTTCTTTCTGCGCATTCCAGACACTTATCCCTTAACACCTTCAGCACTTACTCGTACCTTCAGTTATTACTGTTTTTGCTGGAGTCTTTGCTATTTTTTATTCTATCATACAATTACAAAATATTGTAAGAAACAAAAGAGATACATTTGCTGTTGTCTGCCTGTTGCTGCACTTTGAAAAGAAAATACATGCATGTCAGTCTTGTGACGTCATGTCTTTACTGCGTTTAACTACTGTAGTAAATTATTTTCTATCAGCGTAGTTAACTGCTGTTGATTTAACTCTTTACTAGCAAGATTATATTTGTCAGTATTCTGTTCTGCTGACTTTAAAGGTCTTATGCACTTCTGAAAAAGTGTCTACATATGTTGTCTGAACTTTTTAAACTCACTCTGACTGTCTTAGTTTACCATGAAACCTCATCTCTGTTAATGTGCACTGCTTTTATGCCACTTTTGCTGTATATAAGCCATGAAACGCTGAGGAATAAAATCCCAGAAGCAACACTCAAGTGCATCATTGCATACAGTGCCTACAGTTTTAAGAACCCAAGCTTTAAATGTAATTATGTTATTAAAATACCCTTCGGTTCATCCCACTTAAGGAGAGTTTTTAAGTTAAATATGCTGTTTTAGCAGCCTCAGATTTCTGTGTCTCCGAGCTTGTAGTCTCGTCCCTTGCAACAATTACGTCATGCTGTGTGTCAGCCAGTTGTCTGTCATACGTTTATTGCAAACGAACAGTTAACCCTTTTATTATACAAATAGCTTTACTGTCTTATTTAATAACAGTTTGTCTTAATTTTAGTCTGTGAGAATTTCAAAAACTGAGAACATTATTTTGTACATTTAGCAGTGTCAACATGCATTTTACCAGACAAATTGCATTTATCACACTAAATCTGAAAGTGACCCATGAGGTCAAGATAAACTCCTGGAAATCAGACTGTAAACTACATACTTTGACATCTATATCACCCTCTAATAAATCTTTAGGGACCATTGTCTGTGCTTCAAGCATTACTTTATCCTGGTTATGTTCCAGGTTTTGTACAATATGTACAATACGTTTATGACAAGGCATGCAAAAAGCAACATTTAAAAAAAAACATTTCTGTACATTCTGTGACACTTCTGCCCAATGTAGTAAAAACTGACAGGTGCTAACATGCTGATTATGCTATGTATTTAAATAATTCCATACATCTACATATGACTCAGATACATCAACAGTAAAAGATGTAGTGCACTTCTTGGCATTTTCATGAATTGCATTCATTGTTAAAAGAAAAACAGAAGAAAATATTTACCACAAATGTTCAGGACAAGGTGATCAGGCTTGACACGAAGATCAGTTGTGGAAGAATGTTCTGCTGTCAGTCACTAGATGCTGGTGAAGTTGGGACCGGCAGTGTGAACCACTCCTCGTATCTCACCAACTGTCTAAAGAAAAAAATTACCGTACTGCCCTGTACTGCACCGCAGTGTTTTCATTCGCCAGGCAATGGATGAAGTAGTAGGAAAAAAGAAGAGTTGACTCAAGAGAAGAAGTATGCAGGAATGTCACACTGTGAGAGGTACCTCTGCAGGTTACACCTCCCTGTTTTGTTCGAACTGGCCTGGCTCGCCACTGTAAAATTTATGTTACTACACTGAAAGGTAGTCTGTACCATTACTCAATGAAAACAATTGAGCCGGTTCAATCTGATATGACATTCCTTTACTGCATACAAGGTAACATCTAGTATAACAATGAATGATACCCATGTAGCAAAACTGTACTTCAGCTTTACAGCATCATGATTGTAAAGATTAATGTCCCTCATACAAAAGAAGTCGTCCAAACTTTATAGTCTCTTTCTAACTTACATCAACAGTTTAGAAAATATGCCAGAATAATAAGTCTTTCCCATGAAGCTGGTCTGCACACAGTTTGTTGACAGTTTGTCTCCCATGTTTCGAACATTCCGTTCCTGAAGAATACCTCCTCAGCCTTGCTCTTATCTTGCATGTCCTGTTGACGAGACACAGCTGCATACAAGCATTCATCTTGACCTGCTTGTAGATAATAAATTTCACAAACTGCATTTTACTTCTGATTTCTAATAACAATATATGCTAAGCTATATGCCTTTTTGCCAAGAATATAAACTATGTGCACTTGTACTACACTGAAAAGCAGAGTATTTATTTTACATTTTCAGACAAATCCACTGAAAGGCATTTTTAACTTGTTCACTGATGAAAGCAGAATATGTCAAATCTCAGAGCTTTCTCTGCATCAAGACCCACCAGCAACAATGGTATTTTCTTCCATTTAGCTTCCCTCTGGATCATCAATGTTCTGTTAATGTTGTCAAATGTTTGCCTCCCTCAACAAAACCACATTGATCCATATCTGTAGTTTTGGCATTAATTTTGCCATTCTTTTGCCATTATAGGCATGAATACTTTATAATCATGGTTTAGTATTGAAATGGACCTGTATGAAGCTGGATCTGATCAGTCTTTACCCTCTTTAGGTATTACAGCTACCACTGCTTTCTTTCAGGACATTGGTGCTTTTCCTCCTATTAAAAGATTGTTAAACAGAACCTTCCAGATCTTTATCAATTTTTCATACTAGCTTCCAAACTTCCACAGGAATACCATCTACTCCTGGGGACTTTCCTGTAGTTTGGTTATACATCACAATTTTTATCTCATCTCCTCCTATCTTAACAGTTAGTAATTGATCCTCATGTATCTTTCACCTTGGCATGTTGAATTCTTCCATAAACATTTCCATTTGTATCTTTTCTTGACTTTCATATTTCTTTGCTTTATAGAGACTTTCAGAGACTTCCCAACATATTTCTAATACTGCTACAGGATCTCTTGTTTCAGGCTCTCTAAGTTTGGTGAAAGCCCTTTCCACTTTCTGTTGCCTAAGTCATTCTGCTAAAAGTTTTTGTGCTCTAGTATTATTATCAAAAAACAGTTGCTTAATAAAAACCTTTCTAAACTCATGCATATTATCGAGGTAATACCTTATTTTCAGCCTAGCATTCTGCAGTTGATCCTCTTCTTGTTCTATTTGATTCCCCCTATTCTGCAATACTTTAACATTTGTCAGTCCCTCTAAATAATTCTTGTTACTTCTTAACCATAGCTCCCTTTCTTTTATTTCTACCCTATTTTTAAACCCCACCTTAATTTAATCCTACTCCCTAGCTATATTTTCAGAGGAAATTTCTATCTTCTCTAACAGCTCCTGAGTAATCTCCACTACGCATTCCTTAAATTCCTCTCTTTTCAACAGATAGGTGGGAAAGTGCCAATGTCTCAATTTTATTTCATTACCCTGTGCTTTTATTTTACCTATTATTGGCGCATGATCTGAAATAGTTATTGGGGGAGTATCAAGACCTTCGATTAAATTCACATGTTCCTGTGAAATGTAACCTCTGTCTAGCCTAGCTCAGTTTTTATATCTTGGGGAATATGTAAATTTATTCTGAACTCCTTTTACTGAATTCACATCTTCCACGCCAAATATTTTCATAAATTTCTTCAAAAATCTACCCTTCTTTGTTATATTCTACCTTCTGGGCACCCCATACACATCTTCACTACTGCAAATCAAATCACAGTCCCACCTATAATTAGTAGTACTTAGTGGCAACTGATTATTTCTCCCAGAATTTTCTTACGCTCCATTATAGCAGGTTTTGGTGGAATGTAAATGCATGCCTATATAATCCTCCTCTCTTGCCAGTAGCCCCTTACTACTAGAAAACAACCATTATTATTTTTTATCTTCTACTGTCACTATTGCAGCCCTTCTTGCAATTAATATAAGTACTTCTCTTTTCCTTTGTCCCAGGTATTCCGCTAAATAACCATCCCAAAAACCTTTCTTTATCAAATTCACATGTTCTGTTCTTTGTAAGTGTATCTCCTGCAACATAGCTATTTACACTCTATATTTTTTAATGTAGTTTACCGCTCTTTCTTTTTTATATTTATCTGTGAGGTCATTTACATTTAAAGACATTGCAGAAAGCATCATTGTGTTAAAAAGTTATTATTCCCACCTTTTATGTATAACACCTTTTTGTTATATGTCTATTTCCAGCTTGTGTTATATGCATGCACTGTTTGGCAGGTTGAACTTTTATGCAGTTTCTTGTCATATCCATTTGAGCCTATGTCATATCTTATCAAACTTTTTGTTTTATTGGTTCGCCAGCAGTCAAGTTGTCAGGACCATGGCTCGTTAACAGATTTAAAAGTGTGGTTCTGTTGGTGGAGTTTTACTGACAAGTTAGTACACATACAATCCTGTTAGTTTTATTAAAAACCCTTAAATTAAAAAAAAAAAACACATCCCAATATATCCTAAAACCTATTAACTTAATAGTAGCACACAAAATTATGCAACACCTTCAAATAGTGAAGTTTTGCCCTCCTAATAGGAGCAAAATCCCCAAACTGACAGCCCCACTCACTGACAAGTTAACCTAAAAGAAAGGGTATCCATGTTAAGACTCATGGTACAGTCTGTGCTTCTACAGGTGCTCATTGGTTTTGTCTTATCTTTATAGTTGTTCCAGCTGGGAAAACCCCTGAATGCTTTCAGAGAACTTTATCTAACTTGGGAAAATCCCAGAATGTTTTCAGAGATCATTATATACTAGCCAATTCCTCTTTTCTTTTTTCCTCAGCCAATCACTCTCCACCAGACTGTAGCCAGTTACTCTTTATTAGATTGTATCCATGAAGAGATGAGAACCAGACATCCAGTTTCTCTTTATCAGATTGCTTCCATGGAACCGTGATTACAATGTCTAGGCAGTTTCTTAAACAACTCTAAACTCTTTTCCTGTCTATGGTGGCAGTTCCAAGATATGTCCTGTCCTACAAGCTTTCTTAGAGACATAAATCTCTCAGACATATTATGTACAATCCTTGCATGATACTGCCTTTACATTTCATTATATTTAGCATGACATGATGCTGTCTTTATCTGTTCAGTAGCTATATCTGCCTCTTTTCATGCTTTTCTAATGCCTGCCTATCTATTAATAACTAATCAATTATGTTAAAATACCTTCCATTCCTTCAGTTACCTGAGCAGCAGCTCAAAATACAAAACAGAAGTCCTTTCTTAATTGCATGTTGAATTCACACTTTAGATTTTTTTCTGACCTATATCTAACTTTATTTGTCAGAATTTGAGGTCAATATTCAATAATAAAAGCAACTTAGAGTTTGTAATTCTTGTGACAACTTCTTCAACTGTAAGCATTAGCCAAAATTCTGTTTAACTATGTAAGTTGGTTCTTAAAGTTCAAAACATTTGTAAGTCTTATATTTCTTTGCAACAGTGACCATACTTTTCACCCATTCTGTTGGCTCTGATTGATTCTTGATAACACGTAAGCTGTCAATTCTCTTTTCAGTTCTCTTTTGCTGTTTAGTACTACATGTACTCTTCCTGGGATATGAATCACTGATGCAACATCACATTTTACTGATATGTAATATTGTTGTGGAAAGCTTTTTAAAACTGTAAATACAGCAGCACAGTCATATGGGGTATGAAAGAGCAACAGTTAACAGAGAATGAAACTGAAGAGAATGTAGCACAGAAAGATTTTCTGGATTTTTTTATAGAAGGCCCACAAGAAATGGAGAACAAAGAATGTGCCCACAGTTTAGAAGAAAATGAGTTAAGAGAATACTTTTTTGGTTTAATAGAGATGGACAGACATATTAGGATCAATGAAAGAAATAGACTACAGAAAATCAATAAAACCTCAAAAGTTAAAAAAATGATAAAAGAAATAAACACAGTAATTAGGACTTCACAGCGATTTCATACAATATAACAGAAGCAAATAGGATATATTACTGAGCAGCTCAATTAATAGATAAAGTCTTAGCACAATAATGCAGGGCCATAAGGGAAATGGCGGGGAGAAATGATATGCCATCATGGAAGTATCGTATAGAGAAAACTATGAAGTAACTAAGACAAAAAGTGCCACTACTAGAAGAGTATAGAAGAGGGAACAAATCAACAAAAATACTCCGAAAACTAGACGTGATAAAAGCAATGTGCAATATCAGAACAGATCATGATCTCTTGTGCACAATTGCAAATAAACTAAAAATATCAGCACAGGCAGAAAAACTTAGAAGATATGCAGATTAATATAAAGGAAAAGTACAAAATAAGCAATTTATCGCTGGCCCAAAAAGGTTTTATAGAGCATTGGGAAACAAGGCAAAGGAAATTGAAACACAACCAAAAAAAGAAGAAATAGTTCTCCTATGAAGTTCCTGTGGAACATAACAAAGATGCTAAATGGATAGAAGAAGTAAATGAAAGAATAAGAAGTTTAAATATACTGGATAGGAAATGGGATGAGGTAATGGCCAGAGAGATTGAAACAAAGTTTCAAAAGCTCCTAGTTGGAAAACCCCAGGCCCAGATGCAATACCTAACGTCTGACTAAAAGTATTAACAGCATTACATGAAGATTTGGCCATGAGGAAGAACCATTTATATGCTTACCAGGAACAGACACCAGCCTGATTAACAAGAAAAACAATACTCCTACTTAAGAGTGAACCTGCAAGCTATCCTAAAAACTACAGACCAATTACTTATCTTCAGATGATGTATAAATTATATACTGGAAGTGATCCTGACAGAGTTTATAGTCAATTAGAAGAAAACTCAATTGTGGCAGTAGAAGAAATTGGTAATAAAAGAAAGTCATACAGAACAAAGGATCATTTGTTGTTAAAGTCGTAATGGAGAACTGTAAAAAAGGGAAGAATCTAAGTATGGCATGGGTAGACTACAAAAAAGCATTTGACAGTATCCCACATTTGTGGATAAAAGAGTGCCTAAAAATGTATAAGATACACTGTACACTGATCAATTACATTACAGCAACCATGAAACAGTGGTAAACCACTTTGCAGTTAAGCCATGATAAAGGAGAAATTATTATTCCAGGATAACATTTTAAAAGGGGATATTCCAGGGTGACTCTCTGTCATTGCTGCTCTTTTGTCTTGCCCTTAACCCATTAAGCTATCTACTTGACAGATTAGTTCATGGTTACAGTTTGGCTCCCAGAAAACAACAAATTGTAAATACTTCTCATCTTCTTTATGTAGATGGTTTAAAACTATATAGCTCATCAGATGAGGAACCAAAAGCACAACTGCAAGTGGTAATAATTTTTTATAGATGATATAAGAATGTCATTTGGTCTTGATGTGCTAAAGCAGCCTTTAAAGTAGGAAAGCTGCAGTACCAAGAAAACATCAGTTTGAGACAGGAATGTGATATAAAAGAACTTCAGCAAGAGGAAGTGTATAAATATTTTAGAACTGAAGAAGGATTAAAAATAAAACATGATCAAATGTGAATAAAATTTAGTAAGGAATATTTTAGAAGACTAAAATTAATGATGAAAAAAGCGTTGACATCTAGGAATAAAGTCCAAATTATAAACCAATTTGCTCTTCCTGTCCTAACTTACAGTTATGGAGTGACTGACTAGCCCCAAAAGGATAGGTTGGAAAGGAAAACAAGAGGGATACTTCATGCTCATCAAATGATTTATAAATAATCAGTGTATACCAAGAGTATATATTCCCCAAAAAGGAGGTATGGGCCTCCTCAAAATTGATTACATGTGTAGATCTGCAGTCATGGGATTGCATACACATCTGCTGACCTCACAAGAACCAAATATAGTGAAAGTTTTGAAACATGAGAATACGTTTAAGATGACTTCCCTGCTAAGTTTAGCAGAAACATATCAGCATCAAGCAGGAATCGAAATCAGACCAGAAGTAGATAAAAGTCGGGCAGCAACTGAATATGCAAAAAAAAAAAGAAAGAATATAAGATGAAAGATCAGATGAGAAGGCAAAAAATGTGGAAACTGCATAAATATAGTTGCAAGTATAGAAAACTCTTGGAACAACCTCATGTTGAGAAGTATGGAATGCAGAAATGGTTAAGGAGATGTGAATTTAAATCAAAAGATAAAAGGTTAATATTGGTGGCCCAAGACAGTGGACTACGTACACATTGGTTTACAAAGACCATTAAACATGTGGGAGAAACAGACAAATGTAGGTTTTGTAAAACAGAATTGGAAACAGTCGCACATCTTGTTGCTGGTTGTGATATACTAATAGCAGAAGGACTATATACTGAAAAGCATAATAATGTGGGGATTGTGCAAAATTATAATACTGAAGTAGCTGAAAAACACTGGAAACATGAGCCACAAAGCATTATAGAAAATGATGAAGTTTATGTCACATGGGATAACCCATTACCAACAGTTCAAAAATAGATGCAAGAAAAACAGATATAGTAATCCATGAAAAAAAGACCTAAGTATCATTCTTCATTGAAATAGCTACACCCAGTGACTGCAGTGTCTTGCATACACAAAGACACAAAGTCATAAAATACCAGGATTTGCAGGCAGAAACAAAGGCATTGTGGAAGGATACCTAGACAACTCCGGTAGAAGTAGGAGCAATTGATCTTAAACAGAATGTACAATTGTACTTAGATATGTCACCCTATTAAGCTGTCTACTTAACAGATTAGGTCATGGTTGCAATTTGCCTTCCAGAAAACAACAAAGTGTAAAGACTTCTCATCTTCTTTTTGTAGATGATTTAAAACTGTATAGCTCATCAGATGAGAAGCTGAAAGCAAAACTGCAAGTGGTCAAAACTTTTATAGATGATATAAGAATGTTATTTGGTCTTGATAAATGTTAAGCAACATTTAAAACAGAAAAGCTGTAGCACCAAGAAAATATCAGTCTGGGACAGGAATGTGATATAAATGAACATGAGAAAGATGATGTGTATAAATATTTGGGAACTGATGAAGGGTTAACACTAAAACATGAACAAATGCAAACAAAGCTCTGTAAGGAAAGTTTTAGAAGATTAAAATTAACACTGAAACAGCCCTGATGTCTAGAAATAAATTCCAAACTGTAAACCAATTTGCTCTTTCTGCCCTAACTTACGGTTTTGGGGTGATTGGCTTTAAAAGGTATTGGATCAAGTTGTACATGAAAACAAGAAAAATGCTTCACATTTATTAAATGATAAATAAAAATCAGTGCATACCAAGATTCCTTGATCTGAAGAAGGCATGGGCCTTCTCAAAATTGATTACATGTATAGATCTGCAATCGTAAGACTGTGTATACATTAGGAGAGGAAGGCTAAGATGACTTCACTGCTTAGTTTAGCAGAAGCATATCAGCATCAAGTAGGAATGGAAATCAAACCAGAAGTAGATAAAAAATCAGCAGCAACTGAATCTGCCAAAAAACAAAAGAAAGAATATAAGAAGGATCAGATGTGTATGCAAGAAATGTGGAAAAGTCAGGAGTTTTCTGTACTTGCAACCATACTTCTGCAACAACCTCATGTCGATCAGAATATGACACAGGAATGGTTAAGGAGAGATGAATTTAAATCAAAAGATGAAAGGTTAATATTACTGGCAGCCCAGAACAGTGAACTCTGTACATGTTGAGTTACAAAAAAAGAAAAAACAGACAAATGCAGGTTCTGTAAAACAGAAGTGGAAACAGTCACACATCTTGTTGCTGGGTATGATACACTAATGGCAGAAGGCCTGTATGTTCTTCTTTCGGCTCTTCCCGGTTAGGGGTCACCACAGCGGAACTCCGGTCCGCTAATGATTGGCAGTAGATTTTTTTATGGGTGCCGAGGTGCCAGCTCGACTCCCAACCCTCAACGAAGGCACGCCCATTCTACACATGTCTTTCGAACACCACTCGACCGCAGGGAGGATATGCAGACTCCACACAGAAGGTGCTCCAGCCGGGAATCGAACGGGAGAACCTCTTGCTGTGAGGCAACAATGCTACTGCTGCACCACCGTGGCTTAGCAGAAGGCCTGTATACTGATAGAAAATTCACCCTGGGGATCACGTCAGTCGCCCTGCTAGACAGTGGTCCAGGGAGGTAAATATTGTGGGAAGAAATACCCGGGGAATTGTTTGGCTAGGCTTGTATAGGCCCTAGGGCCGATAGCCTAGTACCAACCTATGAACCTAATAATGTGGCAAGACTGTTGCATTGAAGATTATGCAAACATTATAATTCTGAAGGAGCTAAGAAGCACTGGAAACATTGGCCACAAAGCATTAAAGATAATGGTGAAGTTTATAGCACATGGGATCACCCATTACCAACAATTCAAAAAAATAGATGCAAGAAAACCAGATAAAGAAAGCCCCTAAGGCAAAACAGCATCCCCAATACACTAGTCATAGGTGACTCGATAGTGAGGCACACTGATGTCCCACTCACTTACCTAGTAACAGTCAGCTGCCTGTCAGGTGCCAGGATCCAATACATAATGCATGCACTCAGGTCACGCAACAACAGGTACAAATATGACTCTGTCAATGTACATGTGGGTGTGAATGACCTGAGATGTACCTCCATGGACTACATGAAAAGAGACATGGAGGAGCTCTCGGATTATGTAGCCCAGGCGGATATAACCTAGCCCTGAGTAACATCTTACCATCACCCAGAATGATACCACAGTACAAGCAGAAAATTATTGATTTCAACAAATGGCTAAGTTTCTTGTGTCATTCTAAGAGAATCCAGTATCTGTCTGCCTGGGATGACATGATTGACAGACCTTAAATGCTTTGCCAGACATGGCCTGCACCTCTCACCCCTGGGCTTCCGGATACTGACCAAGGCTCTTGCCACCCCTGTAGTGCCTTTTTAGGCGGTGTTCCAAAGACCAAAAGACCAAATTATCACCATAACAGCTACAAACAAATGCAATCTGAGGGTCATTTTGCTCAATGCTAGAAGTCTAAATCTCAAAATGCACTAACTCGAGGCACTCCTTAAAATGGAGAACATCGACATTTGTGCTGTAACAGAGACCTGGTTCAAGGCAGCAAAAAGCACCCCTGCACTACCAGGCTATAACTCATTCCACACCTTTCTGCCCCAGAACTCGGTGGTGTCTCTATATTTATAAAGGATATGCACACCTCCAGACTGGTAGTCCAACATAACGCATCAGAAATACTTCAGGTGCAGCTAACATTGGGTAAGACAGAGATTCAGGTCATAGCCTGCTATAGGTCCCCAACCATGTCCCAAGACTCACACTCCATGTTCCTAAGCACCCTGGAGAATATTAGGGTCCAACCTAACACTCTCTTACTAGGCGACTTTGACTACCCATCCATTAACTGGGTAAACTACTCATGTACCAATACACTTGCCCAACGTTTCCTGGAGTTCATTAATTCCAATGTTTTGGACCAGTTTGTTTTTACCTCCACTAGAGATAGCAACATCCTTGACTTGGTCATTACTAACATGGGCGACAGTTGCTCTACACCAATAGTTAGCTCTTCCCTGGTTAGATCTGACCACAAACTAACCACCTTGGAAATCCACATCCCTCCCACCCCCTCAGCAAAGGTAACCACCATGAAAAACTTCTCCAAATCTAACTTTGGGATCCTAAAAACAGAGGTGGCTAACTTCACGGCACCCATGCAAATGGAGAATAGTTGTATGACTGCAGAATCATACACCAATGCACTGTACGAACACATACACAAATGCATGGATCTCGCCATACCCAATAGAATCAAGACACTCTCTTCCAAAAAAGGAAGCCAATCTGGTGCTCCCCTGCCATAAATAAACTCTACAACAGAAGGAGGAAACTGATAAAGTGAAGTCTCAAGACTGGAAAAACTTCCTTATCTGTCTCAACAAAAAGTTGAGATCCCTCATCAAATCCTCTAAAGCTAGGTATGAAAACAGAATTGCAGCAGATAGTAAAGACAACCACAAGGCCATCTATAGTTATGTAAAGAATCTCCACGGCAGTGCCCAGATTTGCTCTGAGCTACTCCACAATGGTACCTCTTATATCGAGCCAACAGATATTGCCAGTATACTGGCTGACAGATTCACTGCCAACTTTACCCTCCTCCCCCCCAAAGGACCAATCACAATACCAGTAGATTGCCAGGCACACAGTATTACTGCTGCGCAGGTTAAAACAGCACTGTCCAAGGCAAAGAATACAGCTTCTATGGGACCTGACAATATCCCTGGTTGTGTTCCGCATGAACTATAGAGTGAACTGGCACCTCACCTGTGTGCTCTGTTCAATTACAGCCTCATCTCAGGCTTTGTCCCTGCCGAATGGCACACTGCTACAGTTATCTCTCTCCATAAAGGAGGAGCGACTACAGACCCTGGGAACTATGACCCCATTAGCCTGATGAGTCTGATATGCAAAGCTATGGAATGCATCATCATGGACTTAATAAACAAGGATATAGGGAATCTCCAAACTCTGGATCCCACACAGTTTGGTTTTGTGAAGGGTAGATCATGCCTCAACTTGGTCGACTTCTTTGAGTCAGTCACCAGAGCTGTGGATGAGGGCAAGGTGGTTCATACTGCCTACTTTGATCTGGCCAAGTCCTTTGATACCATTCCCCATTCAGGAATCATAGAAAAACTCACTAAGCTTGGCATCAACCCCTATATCACTAGGTGGGTTGCAAACTGGCTCACAGATAAAACCCACAGTATGAAGGTAGCTGACTACAAGTCAGACTGCTGATTAATCACAGGTGGAGTCCCACAGGGTTTGGTCCTGGGTCCTCTCCTGTTTGATATCTACTTCTCTGAAGTCCAAGCCAACACAAAGGGACTCTGGCTGACAAAATTCACAGGTGATTGCAAGTTGGGAGATATTATTAACTCCCCAAGTGCTTTTGACATCCTACAGAATGGCCTCACTTTGACCAACGACTGGTGTCAGAACCATGGCCTTAGGCTCAATGCCTAAAAATGTGTCATCAACCCCTTTGGGAAAAATTCAGTTCCCATGAATTACCACATTGATGGTAGTCCACTGAACACAGAAGACGTTATAAGAGATCTGGGAACACAGGTTGACAGCAACCTCTCATTTGATCACCACATTGCCACTATGGTCAGAAAGTCCTTCTATGTGGCACATCTCATTACTGAGGGTTTTGCATCCAGGAAGAAAGAGGTCATTGTCTCCCTCTACTCTTCCCTCATTAGGCCAGTCATCGAGTACAATACCCATTTGGCATGTACCTCACTAGACACCTGCAACAACTGGAGAGGCCGCAAAAGTACCTCATAAAGAGTATCCTAGGCCTTAAACACTATATGGACAGACTCAAAAAGCTCCAATTATTCTCTGTCTCATATCGCCTGCTTAGAGGTGATCTCTGTTTGACTTACAAAGCCATGTTTGACCCAGCTCTGTTAGAAATGTTAAATCAAAAGAAATCCCAATCCCTCTGCACCACACGCTCCAGAGACCTCAACCTCATTACCGCAATTAACAGAACATGCTGGAGGAACAGGTTCATAACCCAGTGACTGCCCATGCTATGGAACAGACTTCTCATACATTTTAAGCAGAGCACCTCGCTGACCCTCTTCAAAAGAAATCTTGATGAGTGGATGGGAAACAGAAAATTCACCCCAGGGATAACACCAGTGGCTCTACTCGACAGAGGCACTGGGAACGAAATTCGGGTGGCACTATGCCAGGGTAATGCTATGGCTAGGCTTGTAAAGGTCCCAGGGCCATTAGTGTAGTACACACCTATGAAATGAAGGCAAATGTAGCATTGATCATTGGAATTGCTACACCTAGTGATTCAGTGTCTTATGTACAGAGAGACACACAGCCATAAAATACCAACATTTGCAGGTAGAAAGAGGGTAATGTGGAAGAAGGATACTCATACAGTTACAATAGTAGTAACTGTTACAATAGTTGTAGGCACAATGAGTCTCATAAAAAAGAATTTACAGTCATATTTACATATGCTATCGGCACATGTAACTCCATATAAATTGGAGAAGGAGTCTGTTCTGGACACATTGCTAGTACTGCAAAAAACACTTTTGGCTAACATGAAAGATTGAAACTATACTAATTTCACAAACTTCAATCATACTTTGATGTAGGAGTGGGATCCATTCCTGTCATGGTATTAGAAACCCAAAGAACTTGAAGAAATTAAAGACATCACTGATATGGCTCTATACAGTATTTAAGATGTCTGTGTAGCATTGTGATCCTTTCTGTACTCATAGAGTCTTTGCATTTAAGCTGTTATTTTTTTTTCACCATTCCTAGCTTCTCACAAGCCATATGATCCAAACTATTATAGAAATTAGCATATTCACATTATTATTTTTTACTGTTTTTTACAGTTGTAACTTGTGAAGTAATGGTGCCAGCAAGTGGTCAAAATAAGTTATCAATGCACACAGGACTCTTTCTCTCTGTCACTCTCTCTCTCTCTGTCTCTATATCTGTTTTCAGAGCATAGCCTAAGTAGTTTAATTATATTACACCCTGTATCCATGTCTGATTTAAAGTTGTCTTTCCCTTTATTAATTTGTAGTCCTTCTTTCAACAGTAAAATTTGGATTAATTTTTCAGTATCTCTCATGCATTTTCAGACTTCACAGTATGAGGTTGTTTTACGTCAAAGGAAATCCTGGAAAGAAATTACCAGACAGAAATACAACAAATCGTGTCAAAAAGCTTAATTAATAATGCATAGATGCTGTAGACATGGTCTAACATCTGTGAGGTCTGTACCGCAAACAAATTCTGTGGAAGAACTGTTTGCTACTTGATGTGCAAATCATTAGCTAGTTAGTAAACCTTAAAGCTATATATCCACATTTGGAGTTTTTTTTAATACATGTTTTTGTTATTCACCAATAAAAATTGAATGCATAAGTTATCAAGATGCCAGAAAGAAGAAAGTACATAGGTAGAATAGGACAAATTAAGAAAATAAGTTGAATGCTAAAAACAGAGGTTTGGAGATAGAAGTAAAACTTAAACAAGGTCGAGTAGCCCTTTTATTGGAGTGGTCAGCCTATTATTCAACCTGTTATTGACTTTTGATTAAGGAAATTCACCCACTCACCTTTATTGTCACAAAAGCAGAAAAAAAGTGAGTTGGTTAGGTGAGGCTGGCAATGTATTTGCTAGCCCGTTGAAGGTAATTACATTAAGAGATTGGAAGAAGTTTCCTGTCTTCCAAAAGAGGTTCTGTTTTTGCATTCTTAATCAAGTATTTAGGAACAGGATGGTTATGATGCTACAATAAGTGTAGAGAGAGGAAGGTCAAGCTTGAAAAGTGTAGATTTTGTTGGTAGAAATGGGTTAAAAGGTCCTACACTGTGGTCTTGTCTTCTGAGCAGGTTACTGTTACTATCTAGAACTTTTTGGATATGTACAATATATTTGAAATTTCTTTCCCTCTCTCTCTCTTGAAACATGCAATCTAGTTGTGTCTTGGGTATATACTCTTTAATTTCAGATGATTTTTAACTTTAAAATTAAGGAGTTATTTTAAATATTTCTGAAGTTGTTTTGAATGTAATTGCTATGACTTGATTTACCTGTCTGCACTAGTCTTGCATTGTTCCTTAAACATTGTAATTAATGTTCTTTATGCTGTTATTTATTTTGAGTTATTTCCCTGTGTGGTAGTATGCATTATGTTGCTAACACATGTATATACATGGAATATCACATACTACACATACAGTATTTACTTTTTGTATATAATAAAGTGTTGTCTGACTATGGCCTTTGTGATCCAATCCCACTACATGACAATTAAATGAATAATTTAGAATAATATCAAGATATATCTGGCTTTATGTTGCATGAGGATAAAGCTTTTACTGTAGTTCAGATGACTGAAATCTCGAATTTCAGTATCTTGAAACTATAAAGGTGAACGACTCACAATCCCAAAACCCAAAATCACGAAACACACAATCACGAACATACATACATCATACACCACACACACCATTCTACCCACGGCACACAAACTATACAACCCTACTCTACATGCAAGACCCCCTGCCCCCCACATCCCCCTACTTATATATACCAACTGTGGGATCGCACAAACAGAAAAAAAAAAAGAAAAAAAACTCACACGCAGACATTCTGCAGTCCCTCGCACAAAAACATACACAAACACCAACACATCCAACACTTACACTCATAATTCTACCTCCCTACCCTAACCCACACATACAACATAGAAAAACACTCACATATACTCACTCACCTTAAATTCTGGACACCATCCCAGCCAAGTACTTCATGTAACATGACATAAATGCATAAGCGTGGATTCGAGATCGCTTATGCACATTCGCTATTTTGAAGTTTTGCCTTTATGGTCTCGGGATACTGAAATTTGAGATTTCAGTATTTCAAGATTATAAAGGGGAACTATAAATGTATGTATGTATATATATATATATATATATATATATAATATATATATATATATATATATATATATATATATATATATATAATATATATATATATATATATATATATAGGTGTATGCACTATGCTGATGTCAATTTGGTCAACACAAACAGGTGGCCAACATGTATGTTAGATCTTCGATCCCAGGTAGGGGAAGATTCCTTTTCCCTGAGATCATGTGATCTCTGAGTTAGTATATATCATTTGTAGGGGATATAGGGGGTGTAGGGGGAGTTCCCTACAAAAACACTTGTTGGTTTATCCTGCTCTGGGTTAATCTCCGGAGCATGTGCAGTATGTTTTTATGTTCAATGTTTCGATGTAATGACAGGGATATTATGGGCATTGCCATAGGGATCATTCAGTCACTAATTAAAGATCCATGTATGTCTATCTATTTATGTAGATATAGGGTTTATACCAAAAAGCTGAGTTTCACTAATTCATCTCTTCAGTATAATGAAACGCATTAGGTTGAAACCCATTGGAACCATAAAGTGAAGACAAAAATAGTGTTTTTGTAGGGGGCTTGCAGTCCCCACATCCCACTACTTTTATATAATAACTAAAAAAATGATCAATAATGGTGAAAAACACAAAGTCCTGTAAAGAACACCCACAGTTCTGCAAACCAGTGACAGTGTAAATTAACCTAGTGGAAAGATTCACTTACATTGCTGTAACCTAGGAATTCAGGCATTCAAGAACTGCATACATTGATCTAGTAAACATCGTTGTAATGTACCATATACAAAGTCTGAAATATCTGAGTCTTGAACTAGTGCATTGAATTATATCTATCTCTATCTTTCTGTGTACATGATTATCTTTCATTTCATTTACAGCTCATTTAATAAAAAAACTGTGGCACATTTCATGAAAACTACAAATCACTGAAGTACATTTTGTTGAAAATTTCATATATACTAAAAATATCACTGAAAGCTTTTTTTTTTTCTTGCAGGAGGGCAAGTCCCTCTGCACCCCTTAACATAAATATATTAATTTGTACAACCAAGGACAAAAGAGAATGCTCATCAAACACTGAGGTTATTGTTGGCATACATGCATAAACTTCGAGACAGTACAACATAACACAAATACTGATCTACACTAATTTGCATTGCAACTCCTATGATCTAAAACCATACCAAAAGTCAAATTCTGTACCTTTACATAATTCTTAATGACATGTGTTTCAGTGATTTGTGGTTTTGATTCAGTAAGTTTTCAGTGAAATGCACCACAGTTTTTTTCCCCAAAGAAATCCCCATCCATGTGAAGCAGAGTCCATCTCTAACCATATTTAAGCATAACCTTGACCAGTGGATGAGAAATTGGAAATTCTGGTCTGATTCCCATGTCCCTGATAGACAGAGGCAGACACTAATGGACAAACTAACATACTCTCCCATAATCTCTGGAGACTTCTTAACAACCCCCTTCCTAATAAATGCCCCTGATACCTAAGGAGCCAATTGGGTTGGGTTGGGTTGCATAGCTAGGCTTATATGTAGTCAGCTTTAGGCACCCATGAACCCTATAGTTGCTGGGGGGCCCCCAACCATAACAAGTTATCTTATGTGGATATTTTGCAACATGTCTGTCAAACCAAGTGGGTAATAATAACTCTTGTTTATATCTCCTTTAAAATTAAAAATATCTCTGGTTATAGTAACAGTGTGTCATCAAGCTACAGGCTTCACAATTCCATTAAATATTTTACCACTGACATAGTGCTCCTGGCATAGCTAAATCCTACTGATGGACATTTTCTCTACTAAAACTAACAACATAGCCAGATAAAACATGTGTAAGTGGTGGGGGTGGGGGTGTTAATCACCCTTGACTGTGTGGGAGCCCCACAAAAGCTGTTGCTGGCTGGGGAGCAATGAGGAGCAAAAATATATTAATTTTCTGAGTACGCTGTTTAACCTGAACAGGGCTGTGAAATGACCCTGTTAAGATAAAGATAATAATGAACATCAGCAAGGTAAGTACCAGAGAGATCAGTAGCCAAGAGTGACTGATCTCTATGCGTACCTTCGATTTTAGGAAGAGCTGATGCTTCCAGTCTTCAGGGATGTTTTCTCTTCCAGAGAGTTTTATAAATACTGGCAGAATACCAGATGCTATAACTCTCAATTTCTATGCTCAAGAATTCTGCACAAAGCCAAAAATAATAGCGACTCAAAATCAGGAACACATTTTAAATATTATTGTAATTCATTTATAAAGTTAATACAAAACACACTTTACATCACCATGCATATTTCTGACAATAAAATGTATAAAACTCTGATCTTTGGATTTATTGACCATCTGTAATCCTGAATGATTTACCAGGAAATTAAACTTTTTTTCAAGGGCCAGAGTAAAATTATAAGGGAAAATCATGAATGCTCTGTGAAGCCAAGGACAGTGATATGTATACATTACCCTTCAATGAAGTAAATACAAGTGACTTACCCCTGCTTCTGTTTGACAACTGTTAAACACATGTACTGATATAGTCTGGCAGTACCAGTGTTGTACAATGTATTGCTATTTGCTGAAATAAGTGTTAAAACTAGTACTGGTATTGTGTGTGTGTGTGTGTGTGTGTGTGTGTGTGTGTGTGTGTGTGTGTGTGTGTGTGTGTGTGTGTGTGTGTGTGTGTGTGTGTGCATATGATTTTTTATCTATGCATACACCCAAATAATGCCAGGAGACATCCATTACTCTTATGTATCAGTAAAAAATGCAGTTAACAGGTAATTATATTTCAGAAGTTAGGCATAAAATATATTACAGATGATTCAGACACTTAGATCTTCTAGCACTCTAGTGGCCCCTACTCCCCAAACTGTATAAATGGATTTTGACTTGGACTTAGTGGTGGCATCTGCCCTCAAACACAAACATTTAGATGTGTGTCTACTGAAGGTTGCTGTATGTTTTGTGGCACTGGTGATTACGTCAAACCATCACAGCCACACCTTAGAGGTGTGCACAAGAGGCCATTATAGCTTGTGTTTGGGCTAGGGACAGTATGGTCATTATTTCATTTTTCTCACAAACCTCAGAGGTGTACAAATAAGTTCACTTTAACTTGTGTAGGGACAGTGTACTATCTGGTACCATCAAAGTGGAATACATTACTGTAATTGTTTTTCACTTTCGTCATAATCGCACATCAGGCACGTATACATGTGGCTGCCTTTGGTGTTAGTGGTGAGGAGGCATGCTATGTATATGTACGACAGCAGGTAGTTTTCTATTACAATTCAGTCATCTGCATTTATTTTCAGTTAATTACAATCATTTCTGAATTGTGATTTTACCAAATGCTATTCTACCAGTTGTATGTATCTCTAACATTACACAGTACAGTATATTATGTGAAAGTAACAGATGCTTGACTAAAGATTCTTGAACAGGTGGTGTGCTTTGAACACAAACCTCTATAACCAAGTGCACTTTGAAGTTCTCCTTATCAAGTTCATGTTGCTGTAGCCTTGTGTAAATGGCCATCTTCAGGGACACCCACCAAGTATTAACCATTGTAGCATTGCTGGCAGATGTGGACTTTGTACACAGAACTGATGTTTGTCAGCCAATACTCGGTGCACATCACCCCATATCTCTCAAGTGTGTCTGAATTTTCAAAACATCCCTGATTTTAACTCATAATTTGGCCTTGACCCTTTTAAAAATTTTGATTTTTCTGGAAAATCTACACACACACACACACACACGTTTCATAATTATTATTTAGAAAAATGAATGGTAATACAAACATTGTTCTGTTAATTTCTTAAGTGAATTAGAGTAAAATTTAAAAACAAAATGGTCCTGATTATGAGCCTTTATCTTGCTATTATTTTTGGCTTTGGAATTTAAAGACGTCGAGAGGTGTGCAACACACTGAAACTAGCTGTCCACAGAGTATGTGTGTGCTGTCTTTTCAACAATGCTTCTAATTGACACTGTTTTATGCAATAATACTCAAGAGTGTAGGGTGTACATGGTGCATATATAAAGTCTGTGCTGTGTATGCTAAAAAACATAAGTTGAACTGGGTGGTGGAGATAATAGGCAGAAAGGCAGGCAATAAAGCAGATTATACCATGACCCCCCATTAATATTCCAAAACGTGCACGCTGATTGGCCAGCGTGCACATTGTAAATCGACTTATACTAATGGAAAAAGGTCCAGTCGCCTGGACTTTTTCCATTAGTATAAGTCTCTTTTAAAACACTGTCTCGCTATGTTAAAAGAGTTTAACATAGCGACACAGGTTTAAAAAAAGCAACGGAGATCTCCGTTGCTTATTTAAACTGTCTCGCTATGTTAAACTCCTTTAACATAGCGACACAATGTAAAAAGCAACGGAGATCTTGCTTTCTCCGTTGCTTTTTTTTTTAACCTGTCTCGCTATGTTAAATGGGTTTAACATAGCGAGACAGCTTTAAAATAAGCAACGTTGATGTCCGTTGCTTATTTTAAAGCTGTCTCGCTATGTTAAACCCATTTAACATAGCGAGACAGGTTTAAAACGGAGAAAGCAAGATCTTCGTTGCTTTTACTGTCGCTATGTTAAATGGGTTTAACATGGCGAGACAGCTTTAAAATAAGCAACGGACATCTCCGTTGCTTATTTTAAAGCTGTCTCGCTATGTTAAACCCATTTAACATAGAAAAACAGTAAAAAGCAACGGAGATCTTGCTTTCTCCGTTGCTTTTGGCCACAGCTCTGATGTACTGCGTAGGCATGCGCAGTACATCAGAACTGCCGCGGATACCAGCTAGCTGCGGAAGGGCAGCAAAGAGGCATTATACAATGCCATTATTTAAGAAAAGTAATTATTTCTTTTCTTAAATATTGTCATAGTATAATAGCAATAACCCACTTCTGGGTGTGGGTAATGCAGGATTTACCTACGGTTGTCTTTGTTTGGTAACCAAACCACGCCAGCCGTGGGTAAATCCCGCATTACCCACACCCAGGTATGCGTTATTGCTATATTAACCTTGATGTAGGTACACAAGTGGTTCCAGTGTATTTAAAGGATGCATAGCATAAAATTATTTGTACACTTGTGATATATGTATGTCTATGTCTATATGTGTTTGTATATATTATATATCTATATATGTATATATATATATATATATATATATATATATATATATATATATATATATATATATATATATATATATATATATATATATATATGTATATATATACATATCTATATATATATATATATATATATATATACATATATATATACACACACACACACACATATATATATATATATATATATATATATATATATAATATGGGTATTGTAAATCTATCTAAAACACATTTTATCTAAGCATAATACATCAACAAAATTGTATGTAAAATATTGGGAGTGAAAAGGAAACTGGATCTGTCTCATATAATCAAAATCTTCTGGTTTGGTAGACCAAGCAAACCGAATAGAAGTTTGCATAATGGAAGAATATTTATCCATCTAAGGAAAATAGTGGAATATTAAGTACCCACTGGTATTAAAGGTAATATGTGCAAATGTCATTAAATATACAGGAGTCTTACCAGTGAAAATGATGACTAGTAGGAGAATTAGGCTATGTTTACATTTTCTGTATACTGCAGAGGACATATCTGGTATGTACCATCACTGCCCATGAGATAGTATAACCCATTTAAGAAAGCATTTTAAAGAAACCTTTACCTTTGCCTATAGTAATTTGGCATTTCCCCAAGGCTGGGCATTCTTGGAGTTGGTGTATATATAAATGCATAGTGTGTTGGCTCTTCAGAGTGGTTTGCCCCCATGAAAAAAAAAATAGTTTTTATGCTTTCTGTTTTGAACATTCATTGTTTTGAATGTATTCTGGTACAAGACTTTTCTTCTGATATATATATTTAAGGCTCAATCAGTACTTTACCTACAAAAAAGTGAGTATCCAGCATCATTGAAATAATTTTTACATTCCAAACTGCAATAAGGTGAATGTAAGAAGACCGGAGGTTATATTGCAGAATGTTTCTGCTAAGGATAACAGACTGTGATGGCCGTACAGGAGAGTACAGCAACTTGCTAAGGGAAATCAGTAAAACCTAATTAAAGAAAATCAATAAAATACTTAGCTGCAATATAACTGGAGACATTTTATGGGAGCTGCACTCTTTGGCTCCATAGAAAAGTACAGTTCTGTACCTACCATAAATGTAGATGTTCGAGTGTATTCACTGTTGCAGTCATTACACTTGGGTTATCCTGCTGGCAGGCTAGCCGCAGTCGGCCTGAATTCCAAAGTCTAGGTCCGGCGTCGGTTGCTGTCGCCTCTTCCCTGATGTCAGTGCGCCAGGGGTATAAAAGATGCAGCCGACGCCATTTTCTTCAGTTTTTCTTGCCCCAGATGTCAGGTGCCCCCAAATTGGTAGGCTGAAAATTATGCCAATAAGTATGCATGCACAAAAGTAAACATTTCCTTCATCTACAAGCAAATACACCACATAGGTTGTATAGGATAGAGAAGTACAGATAAGTCCCAGCAAATAAAAGGGGGATGGTGGTGGGTAACCTGGACTGCAACAGTGAATACACTCTAACATCTACATTTATGGTAGGTACACAACTGTACTATGTTCATCGTGTTTCACTGTTGCAGGCATTACACTTGGGTTGAATCCCAAAGCTGAGGTTGGGTGGCTGGGTCTAAATAGGATTAGGAGAGGCTATAAGGCCCTGCAGAACTGCAGTGGCAAAGCCTGCTCTGGATTTAGAGTAGAGAGGTAAGTGGTAGTGCTTGGTAAAAGTGTGCACTGACCTCCAGGTTGCAGCCTCTAAAATGTCATGGGTTGGTACTCCTCTGAGGAAGGCTGCTGAAGTGGCTGCTGCTCTGGTTGAGTGTGGCCTAATGCCCTTAGGCACTGATTTGCCATGTTGTGAATAGCAGAAACGAATGCAGTGGCCTATCCATTTTGAAATAGTCTGCTTTGAGATAGCCTTCCCTTGTGATCCTGCAGCATATGCTACTAAGAGTTGTTCAGTCTTTCTGAAAATTTTAGTTCTGCCCAAGTAGAAGCATAGCTGTCTGTGTATGTTCAAAGAATGCAGGAGTCTCTCACCCTTATTCTGTGGGTTTGGATAAAAGGTAGGCAAATGAATGGTTTGGTTAAGGGCCACACTGGACATTATCTTAGGCATAAATGTCGGGTTCGTCCTCAGAGAAACCCTGTCTGGATGGAAAATGATAAAAGGTTCCACAGCCATGAGTGCCTGTAACTCTGAGACTCATCTTGCAGAGGTTATTGCTAGGAGCAGAGCTGTTTTCCAAGATGAGAACTTTATTTCAGCTGTATTGGCTGGATCAAAAGGCGGCAGTGTGAGTTTTTCCAAGACATAATTGAGGTCCCATGCAGGTATTGGTGCTCTCCTTGGAGGTCTTATGTTTTTGGCCCCTCTGAGGTACTGTCTTAGCAATGGATGTGAAAAAATTGGTGGTTCCCTATTGTAATGAGCTAAAATGGCAGAGGCGTGGATTTTAATTGATGAAAAGGATAGGCCTTTGTCCAGCATCTGTTAGGTATTGTAAAATCTGAGGAATATTTTGTAAAAACGTGTCGGTTCCTTGTGCCTGGTTCCAAGCACAGAATCTTTTCCATTTTTCTGCATAAGATTTTCTGGTACTAGGCTTCCTGGCCTCTAAAATAACATCCATCACTGCTTTAGAGAGAGGTGTGTTCTGAATGGCTACATTATCTGCCATGCTGCCAGATTTAGGGTTCTGAGCTGGCTGTGCAGGATCTGATTGTTTCATTGGGTCAGTAAATGAGGAATTAGAGGCAATGTCGAGGCTGGGCCTTGAGACAAGCTCTTTAGGATTGGGTACCAGTGCTGGCAGGGCCAGTCTGGAGCAATCAGAATAATTTTTGGCTTCTCTTGTCTGACCTTTAGGAGTATCTTGGGGAGGAGAGGCAGAGGAGGAAAGGCATATACTGTTAGGGTTTTCCAGCTGAATGATAGAGCATCCACTTTCCATGCTTGCTTGTGATAAGTCCTTGTGCAGAATCTCTGTAGTTGGCAGTTGTGAGGGGAGGCAAATAGATCTATGTCTGGGCATCCCTATTTCTTTATTATCATGCTGAAGACTTGTGGATCCAGTTTCCACTCGTGGGGATCCATGAGGTTTCTGCTTAGTTCGTCTGCCAGAGTATTTTTCTTTCCTGGCAGGAATTGTGCTTGCAGGTGTACTTGATAAGTCAATGCTGTGTCCCACAAAGTCATGGCTTGTTGCAGAGGGGGTAGGAATGAGTGCCTCCCTGTTTATTTATGTACCACATGACTGTAGTATTCTCCGTCCTTATCAGTAGTTGTCCTGGATGGAGTAGATCCTAGAAAGCTGTCAGGGCATTCTGAACAGCTAGCATCTCTTTTTGATTGATATGAAGATACCTTTGGCTTGTGGGCCATGTGCCCTGAATACATTTTCCTGCCATGTGGGCCCTCCAGGCATAATCTGAAGCATCCGTTGTTATTGACTGCTTGGCTGTGGGTAAGGTGAATGGCTGTCCCTTGTTGTTGTGACAGGCATGTGCCCACCATCGAAACTCCTATTGCAGGCAAGGAATGAGGGGTAATTAGTGTTTCCAGGCTGTGGCAATGTTGAGTCCAAACACTTTTTAATTACCATTGTAGTTTTCTCATATGCAGTCTGGCATATGGAATTAGCAGAATGCAGGATGCCATGAAGCCCAAAGCCTGCAGAATTTTTCTTGCTGATAACTGGGTCTTTGTTGCCAACATTTTGAAATAAGAAGTCAGTTGCCTTTGTTTGTCTGGCATGAGATAAGCCATCTGGGCAGTTGTATTTAAGCTTGCACCCAGGAATATTATCTCTTGAGAGGGTACTAGTTGTGATTTCTTTTCGTTTACTGTGTACCCTAGGCAAATTAGTAATCTTTTTACAAATACCAGATGCTTTAGTAGAATGTCCTTGTTCTCTGCTTGAATAAGGCAATCGTACAAGTAAGGATATATTTGAATTCCTCTTTGTCTGCAAAATGCAATTACTGGTGCCAGGCATTTTGTGAAGACCCAGGCGCAGTAGATAAGTCAAAGGGCAGTGCAGAGAATTGGTAGTGCATTGAGCTAGCTATGAATCTGAGGTATCTTCTGCAAGATTGTCTGATTGGAATTTGCAGGTATGCCTCTTTAGGTCTAAAGTTACAAGCCAAGCCTTCTTGCCCAGCATGGGTAGAAGCTGCTGCAGAGTTAACATTCTGAATTTTGGAACATCCAGAAATGTATTTAGAATAGACAGGTCCAGTATTGGTCTCCAGGCTTTGTCTTTTCTGGGTACCAAGAATAGTCTTGAGTAAAATCCTTGTCCCTGCTCTTGCTGTGGTACTTGCTGAATGGCCCTCATGTTCATGAGGGATGAAACTTGTTTTTGTGCCTCTGCCCGTTGATTGTGTGGCAGGTCTGGCATACCTTTTGCCCTTGGCAGGGTGTGAAAGTGGAACCTGTAGCCCTGGGACACTATATTCAAGACCCATTTGTCCTGGGTGATAATGTGCCAATTTTGAGAAAAAAGTGCTAGTTTTCCCCCTAAGGGGGCTGTCAAAAAAGAAGTGCTGGGTGCTGGCAGAGGAAAGTCATTGAGACTGTTTCCTGTATGGCTGTGATTTGTCTTCTCCACTTTTGGAGATAGAAACACCCCGCTGTTTAGGCCTGTAAGAGCCCTGGGGCTGGGATCTGCCTCTGGGGCATCTGTATCTGCCTCTTTGTGGCCTGTCTGACACTGGAAAGGACCAATTCTTTGTAGGCCAGTTCCTGCTAAATCTGGGTGGCTGTACCTGTAAGAAATCCTTTACTGTTTGCATAGATTTCGCTTTGTTCTCCATTTTCTTCAACACCTCCTCTGCTTTAACGCCAAATAAGGTATCATGCTGTAATGGAGCATCTAATAATTTTGCTTTAACATGATCAGGCAGATTCTGTTCCTTTAACCAAGCATGCCTCCTAATGACAGAACCCATAACTGCAGCCCTGCAGGAGGCCTCCAGAGAATCAAAACCACATTGCAATGTATGCTTTCCCACTTGTTCAGTCACATGCAATAAATCCTATTTCCTTATTTTCTGCACAATCAGAATTTGACAACAGTTTCTGTTTTAGCAGTGACATTAAGTATTGCTGATATTTAAGCATACAAAATTGACAATTTTAAAGCCCGCACAGCCAAAGTGGCAGAAGTGTAGACCTTTTTCCCCATCTGTCTAGTGCCCTTGAATCTCTATCAGAGGGGATAGGGTTTTTTGCAGTAGAAGCCTTGACTCCTTTGGGACCCTGAGAAATAATTTCTGGGTCAGCAGCAGGGTCTTTATAAAGAAATTTATGTGAATCTGGAACCCTGTAGTATTTGTCTGGTTTAATAGGGGCAGGAGGTAAAGAGTCAGGAGAAAGGCCAGACTTAGAAAATACATCATCTACAATATCTAACACAAGAGGAATAGCCAAAGGCCTGTGTGTGCTGAGGGAGTAAAAGAACATCTCTAAGTCTTTTCTTAGATTCTGAGTAGTCTTGGCTCTCCTAGTGGAAGTGCTTCCTCATGGTATGCAGGGTTTCCCCAAAAGAATAATCCTCAGGCGGAGTGGCTGAAGGGATAGATTCTTCAGCATAAGAATCCTCGTAAGGAGGTAGAGAGTATTCCTGTTCAGAAGAGGAGTCAGAGGAAATGGAAACCTGATCTGAAGATTCATATTTTGTCTCTTGCCTAGGCCTCTTGTCAGGAGGGGGATGGGATCCCCTGATCAAGGTAATCAGGTCTTCGGCCATTTTGAGCATCTGTTTTTTAGGCATGGTGGTCTGTCCAGGAGAATGCTGTACTTGTGTCTTTGTCTTTAGAACTGCTTTAGTCTTTGCTTTGGAAGCTGAAGTAGGCTTTACATATAACTGTGTAGGTCTGAAAACACCCTCAGAAGCCAATGCCTGCTCAGCTGCTCCAGACCCATCTGAGGGAATAGTTTCCGAGTGTCCAATACCTTGAGTATCCAGAGGCCTAGCTGGCTCCATGTGGGAGTCATCAGTGGCCTGTGACTCTGAGGTAGCGGGTGCCAGGGGCTGCGAATGTGCCTCACTGAGAACCGGCGACTGGCTTAACGGAAGCCTCGTCGTCGGTTTTGGACCTCGGATGCCTGTCCTTTTCTGTTTCCTTGCGCTTTTTATAAACTCTGGCCATAGATTCAATTATATAATGCCATCGGAACAGCCGATGACCAAAGTAATGAAAGGCAAAATCGTACCGACGCTTAATAGTGTGTTGGTTAAATCTAGCACAAAACCGACAGCAACGTTGTGATCAGGGCCTAGGCAAGGAATACAGTAAGAATGAAAATCCTTATGAGGTATTTGCTTCCCACAAGAAATACAATTGTTAACTTTTTCTGACATAGGACTGGAGCAAGAAAAAAGTTTCCCCAATGGGGTACTTAGCTTTAATGAAAATTTCGGATCTGAAATTCATATTTGAAAATCTCAGGAGTCAGCCGACCGGCACTTGCGAACTGCTTTTGCTTCGGGCACCGCGCGGCAAGAAAGACTGGAGAAAATGGCGTCGGCTGCATCTTTTATACCCCTGGTGTCAGGGAAGAGGCGACGGCAACCGACGCTGGACCTAGACTTTGGAATTCAGGCCGACTGCGGGTAGCCTGCCAGCAGGGTAACCCAAGTGTAATGACTGCAACAGTGAAACACGAACATCCACTGATTTTTTCAACAACCTGGGATTTGAACTTGTTTGTTGAGGATTAGGGAACTGATTGTGAGCAGAAGCCCTAGTTTGTTTTGTTTATCTATGTCAAGGTATTGGATTATGTTTGGCTGCTCACATTGTAGGTCTAGGCACATAAGTCACTTTAATAAATGTGTTTGGGAGTGGAGAAGTAAAATCATTAGTTATGATACTGATGGAGTATAGAATAAAGGTATGGAGTAAACAAAGGAAGCGTGAATGACTGTCAAAAAGAACTGCTAGTTTGTAATGTCAAGAGACCATACAACAAATCATTATTTGTATGCTTTGCTCACATTGACAGTCAGAGATACTGCAGATATAACAAAAGCCTGGAACATGTTGCACAGAAAGAGGGTATATGGTAAATTTTTGAATTCAATGTATATAAAAATTATAAATATGACAGAAATAATAAATGTTTTGGGGTGTTCATATGCATGTGCTGAATGAAATAAATGGAGTTTGGATGAAAAAAGGTGAAAAGGGAGAATGGAAGGGTTACTTGTTTGGTATATTGCCTATAAACTATCTTTATAATATGCTGCTGTGTCTGTGTTTATATTGTATTCATTCTTCTTTTGTGTTTTAACTTTTTTTAGATGTTTCAGGCATTGGCTGAAATTTTTCCAATTTGTGTCAAATAATTTGCTAGTTAACAAGTGAATAAACTCAATTTAGAAACATAAATGCTGTTAATACTATAGCAAGTAAATGAAATAAATCTGGTTTTGAGGCTGTAATAACAATCAGGGGATCCCTTGTTAGTGTTACAGGAAGTAGATTATAAGATGAAAGTAAAGAGAAGGAATGTGGCAGGCTTAATAAAACTTATTAGCTGTTGCAAAATGAGTATCTCTTGGAGTATATTCTGATAAAAGGAATTCATACTTATAATAAAGAATGTTGTGATATTCAGATTCATAAATAAATAATATTAAAACACATACATAAACACTCACACATGCCAGCTTTGCTGTTGCTATTTTATTATATTTTTATACTTTAGATACAAACTGTATCAAAACAAAAATACATTTTAGCAGAAAAAGAGTAGAGTAAATTGCATTACTAAATGGCAGATTATCCTTCGATAAATGTAAACAATAGCAGTCATGGTATTTGATGATGTTCATTTAAATCACTCAAAAAACTGCACCAGTATTTCATAATCAGATCTTGTATTATAAATCCTATACTGGTATGTTATTGATTTGCTTCTTCAGATGACAATGATGGTAGTTTATCAAGTGCACCAATATCTGTAAAACAAATAAAAAGCTGATGAAAAATAATTGTATAATTTACGAAAGTTGCTGTAAAACAAAACCATTTTGATTATTTTTTTTCTTGAACTGTATATTAAGTTTCCATATTTTATACAACTCATGACAACTGTTCTGGGTATTTCTGTATACGTATTGGTATGAGCTGTCAGATTTTTTTATAGTCAGCAGTGAGGAAACACTGTAAAAAGTCTTATAAATCTTAGTTCAGAGTTACAGGAATTGCAAATAACCATAGTTTATGTAACAAACAAATACCAGGAATACTAATTTAAGGTCACTAAAAATTCCATTTTCATGAGTCAAAACTCTAGGAATTGCACTTGTGATTTTTTAAAGTAATTTCCAGTCATTGTAATAATCCCATTACAGTTTTTTTAGTCTCTGTATATGCCTAGTTAAATCGGATTCTAAGTATAGAATAATCAATACAGCATGCAACAGTTTCACAAGTAGTAAAATAAAAACAAATTTAACTATGGGGAATTAGTATTATGGTTTAAAATGACAAATTCCATGAAATGGTGTGCTTTCCAGTACTCACCCCATTTTTTAGAATGTTATAGTATTTCCAAGTGTTCACGAACATAACTGTTTGAAGAATGCATCTGTCTGTCTCCTATGTGAGTCTTATAGAGTGAAATTCTAATGAGATGTTAGCATAAGTTAAAATGATCAGGCCTTACAGTTTTCAATGAACATTATCTCAGTAATTGTTGGATCAAACACCATAGCCCAGCCCAATCATCCAAAGACCTCTTGAATGTTGCTAGACTATTTGCACTTAATGATATATTCCTTTAATTTATTTCATAATTGTGCCATCTTATTTGTTAAATAACAAGTTGTATTATTTTTATTACATAACTATAAATTATGATGTTTATACATCCTGGGATTATTATATACTTCAAAACCCAACAAAGACTGAAGACAAGAGTCACTAAATACCTTGTAAGCAAATAAAAGTCGATTCCTGCTATATGAAATACCTGCTAAAAACACATCTCTCCTTATAGCATATCTGCTTAATATCAGGTATTTGTTTTTAAATTTACATTGTACTGATGCTATGCAGTTAAGCTGTCTATTATTATGGGTACAGAACACTACATTGTGTTCCAAAATTGGTTTGATATATATCTTAAATAAACTAGCTAAGACTGTACTATCTCTCATTTTGTAACATTTTTGATAGAATCAAACCCATCTGCTAAAAGCCTTATTACAGACTGCTCTCACATGATTTTCAAAACAAAAAGAGGAGTCAATTAGTATACCAAGTTCCTTATAGTCACTAACTTCCAATAAATCAAATGTAGACTGTAATAGATCTCCTTAAATTTCTTTACCAAAATGCATGACATCAGACTTTTTCTCACTAAATGAGAAAACAGCTGTACTAGCCCACTGAACATTTTACTGTGGATTTACAAGTACCCTACTAACCACGCATCTTGTGTTTCTTTTTTATAGTGAGTTTTATGTTGATTATACCTCATCTCTGTCTTATTAAAATATATTTTTGTCTATGCTTTTTCCTTCCTGTACTACCTTACTCATGTGTGCTAAGCTTAATACTACCCTGCCACTAATCCCAACCCTACACATTAGGATACTAAAATAACAGCTGTGTAAGTAATTGTACCACAAAAATAGATGTTTGAATGATTACTGTTGTAGCAGCCTAAGCTATATGGGTTATGTTTCACAGGGTATAGCATCTGGTCAGCTTCTAAAGCTTCAAGGCACCTCCAACAAGCCCAAACCAATGGACAGCTTTAGCTGAACTGACTGAAAATAAAGGTTTTGGCTCCACGCCCTTTAAAGCTTTCATGAACACTGGGAGAGGGAGGCGGAGTTCTGAAAGGACATTGCTAGGAACAATAAAAAAATATCCTGGCATAAAAAAAAACACCAAAAACAAAGGTAATGATCACTGCTGAAGTATACTAAGCTTTATGAGAATATTTACACTGCTTAAAACAGTTTGGAGGTGGAAGGAGAAGGGTCCAGGTGCTCCTCGACGTCCTAGCAAAGTCTGATCTAGACCTGAAGAAGGTATCTAGTTGAAGTGCTTTGTAAAAGTATGTACAGAGGACTAAGTTGCTTCTTCTTGAATACTTCTACAGTTCAACCCTTTTTCAAAAAAATCATAGATGAAACCAAGGCCCTGGTAGAATATACCTTGACTCTGTCTGGAATAGTTTTGTTATAGTGGGAATAAAAAAGTGAATATCCCAAGACAACAATTTGAAAATAGTCTGCTTTGACACAGGTTGTCCCTTCTTTTTACCTTCATAACAAGTGAACAACTTAATTGGAAGTTCTGAAATATTTTGTCACGGTAGTACCTGAGTTATCTGTGGCCATCCAAAGGAGGAAGTATCTTTTCGCCCATATTTTGTGGTTCAGGGAAAAACAAATGGAGATAAACAGTTTGGCTTGCAATAAACTCAGATGCCACTTAGCCCAGTACCTACCTGTGAACCTATCTGCCCAAAGGCATATATTAGCCCAGTCACATTGTGCGGTATTCACTGCCCCTTTGGTTAGTTCCCTAGGCCCTTGATCTAGCAGCTAGTACCCTTGGCCCCTATCTAGTAGAACTGTTGGTATGATCCTTGGTGTGAACTTTCTGTTACCCTTCCACTCGTCAAGGTTCCTCTTGAAGAGTGATAGTGAGGGGCTCTGTCTTATGTAGATCGGGACCTTATTCCATAGCAAGGGAAGTCTTTGAGAAGGGAATCTATCCCTCCAGCATGTTCTATTCATTGTTGTGCTGAGGTTTATATCCCTAGAGTGTGTAGCTCGAGTAGATTTGGTTTTGCTAAGATGGAGCATGTTCAACAGTTCTGGGCTGGACATGGCTCTGTATGTTAGACAGAGATCGCCTCTGAGAAGGCGGTATGCAACAAAGAAAAGCCTTAGTTTTTTCAATCGTGCTGCATAGGGCAACTGTTTCAGGCCAGTAATCCTCTTAGTGAGGTACCTTTGTGGTCTCTCCAGCTGCTGGAGATGCCTAGCCAGGTACATTCCAATTGGTGCATTGTACTCAATAATGGGTCTGAAGAGGGAAGAGTAGAGGGACACCACTACATCCTTAGATCTTGATGCGAACCCTTTCGTAATCAGATGGGTCACATAGAAGGATCCTCTAACCACCTTGGCAACATGGCTATCAAAGGAAAGCTGACTATCTACTTGGGTCCCTAGATCCCTTATTACTACTTCAGATTTCAGGGGGTTACCTCCTATGTGGTAGTTCGTGGGTACACTGTTTTTTCCAAAGGGGATTACTACGCATTTTTTAGCATTTAGCTTGAGATCATGGCTTTGACACCATGCATCAGTCTCATTAAGGCCCTTCTGGAGGATATCCATGTCGGACTTAGACTCTATTATAGCACCCAGTTTGCAGTGGTCCGCAAACTTGGTCAGCCACAGCCCTTCAGTGCTTGCCTGTACTTCTGAGAAGTATATGCCAAACAGGAGGGGCCCCAGGACAGAGCCCTGAGGCATACCGCTCGTTACTGGTCTGGATTCGGACATAGATCCCGCTACTTTTACTTTGTGGGATCTGTCTGAGAGCCAGTTTGCGATCCATCTTGTGACGTAAGGGTTTATGCCCAGGTTGGTGAATTTATCAATAATACCCGAATGGGGAATGGTGCCAAATGCTTTAGCAATGTCAAGGTAAGCTTTGTGTACCTCCTTTCCCTTATCTATAGCCTGAGTAACTGTCTCAAAGAAGTCCATCAGGTTCAGGAGGCATGATTTGCCCTTGACGAAGCCGAACTGTGTGGGGTCAAGTGTTTGGAGGTTCCCATTCTCTCCATTTATGAGTTCCATAATGATTCGCTCCATTGCCTTACATATCAGACTGGTCAGGCTTATTGGTCGGTAGTTCCCAGGGTCGGTTGTGGGCCAACCCATGTGCAGCCGAACCACCGTTGCTGTGCGCCATTCTATGGGCACATATTCTGTCGAGAGGCTGAGACTGAACAGGGTATTCAGATGCGGGGTTAATTTATTTTGGATCTCGCGTATGACACAGCCTGGGACACCATCTGGTCCCATGGAGGCAGTGTTTTTAGCTTTAGATAGAGCCTTATTAACCAACGTATCAGTAATAATTGGAGTTACACAATCCCCTGGAATAGTAATGGGCCCTGTAGGTGGTGAGGGGGAGGGGAATTTGCACTGAACCTATCAGCCAAGATGTTGGCAATGTTAGTGAAGTCAGTGTATTTTGTTCCATTTTGTAAAAGCTCAGAACAGACCTGAGCGTTGCCATTTAGGTTTTTGACGTAACCATAGAAGGCCTTATGGTTATCCTTGGCAACTTTCTTTTCGAAATTGGCTTTAGTTGTCTTGATGAGGGCCCTCAATTTCTTAATAATGCTGATCAGGGATGATTTTTCTACTTGAGATTTGGCCTTTTTTTTGTATAAGTCTCCTCCTTTTATTGTATAGTTTGCTTATGGCCGGGGTCCACCAGACTGGTTTCTTCTTGCTTGTGGAAGGAGTCTTGGTTTTATTTGGCATAACACGGTCCATGCAATCCTGAAGATGTATATAAAGTGCCTTGGTGTAGGATTTTGTATCCTGGATATCATTATCCTTCTGCAAGGGAATAGTGAAACTTTCCACTTCTGACGCAAGTAGTTTGAAGTTTGCTTTGGAAAGGTTTTTTATGATGTTTTCTTTGACTGGGGGAGGTGGAGGGGTGAGAACGTCCAGGATTATCAGTTTGTTGTCTGATCTGACCAGAGAGGGAGTGATAAAGGGTGTGGTACAATGGGCGCCCATATTTGTGATGACTAAATCCAATTATGTTGTCCCCTCTAGTGGGAGAACATACCAGTTGTTCAAGGGCATTTGAATTTATAAATTCTATGAACCACTGGGCATAGGAGTTAGAACTTTGGTAGTTTGCCCAGTCTATACCAGGGTAGTTGAAATCACCCAAAATTATGGTGTTGGGTAGGACCTTTATATTTTCCAATGCCTCAAGGAATGCTGAGTGAGCATCTTGGGACATGGTGGGCAATCTATAACAGGCTACGACTTGAAATGAGGTTTTGCCTGCTGATAGTTGCGCATGGATGATCTGTGGAGCATCATCCTGCACCACTAACCTGGAGATGTGGGTATCCTTGATGAATATGGATACACCTCCGCTCTTTGTACTGCGATCCGGTAACTGAAGCTGGAAGGTATGATATGAATTGTAACCTGGTAGTGCTGGGGTGCTCTCTGGAGCCTTGAACCAGGTTTCCGTCACTGTACAAACATCGATTTTCTCCATACTGAGGAGTGCCTCGAGTGTGTGCATTTTGAGGTTGAGACTTGTGGCGTTGAGTAGTATTACTCTTAGTTTTTGGTTACCTGTGCTGGTTACGGTGGTTGTTTTGTCCCTTGAGCCTTGCCTAAAAAAGGCACTATGGGGATGGCAAGAGCCTTGGCCAGTATTTGAAAGCCTAGGGGTGACAGGTGCAAACCATCTCTGGCGAAACAGCGAGGCTTGTCTATCATGTCATCCCAGGCAGACAGACACTGGATCCCCTTAGAATGACACCAGAAGCTTAGCCAGTTGTTGAAATTGATCATTTTGTCTTTGTATTGTGGTATCATTCTAGGTGAAGGTAGTATGCTACTCAAGGTCAAGGTCATACCAGCTTGGACTACATGACCAGAGACCTCCTCAATGTCTCTTTTCATGTAGTCCAGGGAAGTACGTCTGAAATCATTCACACCAACATGTACAATGACAGCGTCATACTTGTACTTGTTCTGGAGTGAGTGACCTAAGTGCCTGTGTTATGTGGCGGATCCTAGCACCTGACAGGCAGCTGACCGTAACCTTCTCCTTGTTCAGCCTTGTCATTGGAACATCTGTGTGCCTTACTATAGAGTCTCATATTACTAGCATGTTTGGTATGGTGTTTTGCCTTTGGGGCTGTCGTGAGGCACACTGCTGAGGTGAATTATGTGTTTTCTGGCTTGTGTTTGGAGGTGGGATAAAAGGACTAGTTGTTAAGGAAACTCTTTCTCTGTGGAGAATCAGAGAAGGTCAACGCAGCATAAAAGCTTGCAACTGAGATACTTTCCTTGCAAAGGTCAGAGCAACCAGTAAAACTATTTTCCATGTTATGAACCTCTTGTCAGACAGATAAACTGGTTCAAGTGGAGCAAGTGTTAGCTTAAGATCCCAAGGAGGAGCCACCAGTCTTCCTGGAGGTCTTTTATGCAATACCCCTTTCATGCCTTGAAAGAGGGGTGGGATCCATGGGCAGGCATGCTGAAATGGCCGACAAATGAACCTTGATAGAGGAGTAAGATGGGCCATAGGAAAGTTACTCACAAATATTTTAAAACCAGAGAAACACTAGCCCTGAATGGATGTTGGCTATGTTCTTGGCACTAACTAGAAAACCTATTCCATTTTCTATTATATACGTTTCTAGATATAGGCGTTCTTGCCTCCATTAGTACCTCCTGCACATACATCCTCAGTATAGAGGTGCCTAAAAGGTATTAAGACTATATTGTCCAGGCAGTCAGTTGAAGTTCTTTGGGGTTGGGTTATATTAAACACCCATGTTCTTGTGGGAGTGGGTCCAGACTGTGAGGAAGACTGTAGCAATTGCCCCTGGCCAATTCCAAAAGAAGGTCGTATCATTGTTGCCTGGTCCAGAAGGGAGTCACCACAATGATCTTGCAGGATTCCTTTTGAATCTTGAGAAGTAGCCCGGATATTAGTGGAAAGGGTAGGAAAGCATACAGAAACATTCTTGTCCAAGAAAAGAAAAAGCAGCTGTCTTTAGGCCTTCTTGCATGGAATCCTGTAGCAGAATTTTGCCATTTGATTGTTTTAGAGAGGAAGCAATAAGGACTACTTAAGGAACTCCTCACAGATGGATCAAATGTTGGAAGACCGCTTGATCTAGTTTCCATTTGTGAGGGTCTACCTTTGTCCTGCTCAACTTGTCTGCCACACTGTTTTTCTCTGACAGACTGCCTCTAGAGCAGTGATGGTAAACCTATGACACACGTGTCAAAGGTGCACACACCATGATGTTTTGGATGACACATCAGCGATCACCAACACTGAAGTTACCAAAGACATGCTTTTGCACTCATTGCTCATGTGAAGTGCACTTAATTATTTTGTGCCAGGAGCTTTTGACATGCCAAACCCAAAACGTTCACCATCATTGCCCTAGAGTGAGATTGGACTGTAAAGCTATATCCCATGATAACATGGTTAGTCTGGATAGGAGGTAAGATATGGTCCCCCCTTGCTTGTTTATGTACCACATCACTGTGCTATTGTATGTTAACAACTTGAAGTGGTCCTGGGACCAAAGCTGATTTAGAGTGCTGAGTGCCTTGATAAGGGCAAACATCTATTTGACATTTATTGTGTTTGTGTCTACATTTATTGTGTTTGTGTCATTTGTTCCTGTCCCAGAGACCTTGCACTTTTATCCTCATTGACAGTGCTCTGCAAGCAAAGTCTGATGCACCTGTGGTCACTTGACTGCTTTAGAATAGGAAGAGAGAAGGGGATACCTGCTTTCATGGATATTTGATGTCTCCACTAAGTGATTTTTCTTCTTACTAATCCCAGAACTGGAATCTGAAAGGATAATGGGTTTTGGTGCTGGGGCCAAAGGACTTCAGATACTACTGTATCTTTCTCATGTGGAGCCTTTCCAGAGGTATCATTAGAATCATAGATGCCATGAGACCCAGAATCATGGAGTATTCCCTTGCAGTGACCAAAGTATGAGTGACAAAAACTCTGTAATACATCTAAATATAGAGCTATTTTTCCTGTGGAAGAAAAGTTCTTTGTACTGAGGTGTCCAACAGTCACCCCAGGAGCACCGTCCATTGCAATGGAGTCAAAAAAGACTTTTGAATGTTCATTTGGAATCCCAGCCTCCATAGGAGAGCTCTCACCCAAGTGAGAGATTCCTGACACTTTGAAAAAGGCTCTGTAAATATAAGCAAGTCATCTGAGTATGGAAAATGTGGATACCCTATAGCCAGCAGTTGGTTATAACTGCAGGAACACTTTGTAAACATTCTCGGAACTGTGGATAACCCAGTGGGTAAGGTAAATAACTGATAATACAGTCCACACATATAGAACTTTAAGAAATACCTGGAGTCTGGAATGTACTGATAAGCATCTTTTAAACCTAAGGCTGCCAAAAAACTCAAATGAGGAAGACGAGGTAACAGGATGTGACATGAAGGCATTTCAAACTTAGGCACTATCACATACTGGTTTAGGAAAGAAAGGTCCAGAACTGGCCTCCACTCATTTTCTTTCTTTGCCACAAGAAATATGCTTGAATAAAAACCCATTCCCAACTGCAAGGAAGGAACAATTTCTATTACCCCATGAGAAAGGTTATGCTGTAGGACAAGAGTGAACAGGTGGGTTTGGTCTGGTAGATGTGAAATAATTTCCTGGAAAGGATGAACTTCTTCCCACTGCCATCAGTAACCTTGCTGAATCAGTCTCAGAATCTCCTTGTCTGACACAATCCATTGCCAAAGAAAGAAAGGAATAAAGAAGTGGAGATGTAGACTTTCTGGGAGGTTTAAGGGGCTGACTTTTGTGACTGTTCTTTCTGGAACCTTTTTGCCATTGTTTTTTAAATGTCTGCATACCAGCATTTTCTCAGACCGTTTGACATGTTTCCAACTTAAAATCTAATTTCCTTAGAAAGTAAATTTAAACAATAAAATAAGATATGGAAGTTTTTCTCCCCAAACGGAAGTTATCAACCTAACAGTGGGACAGCACAAGCCAACTTTTGATCCTTGAAATCCCAAAAAGGAGTGCTGTCTTTAACCACAGGAAAGCTCTTAATGGTTTGGGCTCATTGAACATGCCCTGAAGCTTTGGAAGTTGGCCAGCTGATATATTCTATGAAGGATATAATCCATATATTTTAGGCTAATGCAGCAGGGATCAATATGAAGAACGCCACCTTTTCCCCAACAGAACCACCACACAACGCATGCACACAAACACACACACACACACACACACACACACACAGCACCAATGCCAAAAGTTTTATAAGAAATGAAAGTGTCAGCATTAAATCCCAATCCCACTTACATTAATTTCAGTGACATAATTCTACTACTTGACAAACCTCCTATTTGATCAATTTCACCTAAAAAAGTCATGATGTCATGTAAACTAGATTTAGATCTGATGAAGAACTTTTCAGGGCAAAAGTTCTCATCTGTTTGTTTTTCAATAAAGAAGTTTTGATTTCAAAACAAGTTATAATTGCTTGATTACTCTGAACTGAGCCTGTTTGTAGTGCATGGTTCTTTTTTTCTGATTTTTTTATGATTCACAGCCAGCAGTTTTGTTGGTCAGAAGTACCAGTTTGCCCTGTGGTCCGTACATTCAAACCATTGAAGGTTAAAAGGTTCAAAACACAAAATATCAAACCTCTGAATCTCAGAAAAATAAAATCAAAAAACAAATATGAAACAATTCTGCCCCCCCTGCAAATTATATACATACCAAGTGTGAGGCTGCACAGCCTTTGAGAAAGGGAAAACTCCTAATCCTCCAAAATAATGAATCTCTGCCAAAAGGCTAGTTCGACATTCAAATTTTTTTCCATCAATGAAGTGAATGATGTGTGTGTGTGTGTGTGTGTGTGTGTGTGTGTGTGTGTGTGTGTGTGTGTGTATTTATATATATATATATATATATATATATATATATATATATATTAAAAGTGTTTGTGTGTGTGTCAGAGGTGTAGCTGCTGAATCAATTCCCTGTGCCGATCTAATGAATCAGCACCTTACTCCCTTAGCTTTTCAAGTGCAGCAGCCAATCAGGTCCTGTCTCTGCATCTTGCCACTAACCATGTTTTCATTCATTTTATTTAAAAAAAAAAATGTGTGTTTATTTAAACTGTAACAAACTACTTGCTACAGCTTATATCTTGCACATAACACTACAGAGCTCAGGTTTTAGTTTGCACTGGGGCAGTTGCCCCTCTCAACTTGCGGTAGCTATGCTACTAGTGTGTGTATTTGTGCAAACATATAATACACATACTATACATATGTGATTTTATATATACTGAATCACATTTCACTGGATCACAACTGACTGAAACTTATTGACTGAATCAAGATCAACTGAACATAGTAAAGTAAAGAAGCAGTGATCATCAAAATGAACTGCAAGTTGTTTTTCCTTGGTTATTTGATTAACTAATATGCCTTTGATTAACTAATATGCCTTGGGTATTTCATTTTGTTTTCCAACATTTTTTTACTGTTTTTATACCTGCTGGTTGGATTACAGATTGCAATATTCATTATGACATGTAGCAGTTTGTATACCTGAACACTTGTTGGTCAAGGTGTGTGCTGCAACTGTTTCTGAAAAACTAGCGATTCACAGATGTAGCATGAATCACCACAAGTATTTGCACCATATCTTTCTACCCTACCTCCACCCCCTTTGTTTGCGTCTTTCGGCTTTTCCCAGTTAGGGGTCGCCACAGTGGAACTCTGGTCCGCTAATGATTGATTGTTGATTTTTACGTGCCGAGTTACTAGCCCTGACGCACAACCTTCAACGAAGGTACGCCCATTCACGCATGTCTCCACACAGAAGACGCACTAGCTGAGAATCGAACCGGACGTCTTACTGTGAGGCGACAACGCTACCGCAGCACCACCACCACCCCCTACCCCCCAATATTCAACAAAAAAAAGTTTAAGTTTTGGAAGCCACTTGTTGTTTAGACATACATGTTTACTAATCCAAATACCATAGACAGCAGAAAGGGAGTTTTCTTTTCAGTTACCATGAGAGTTTGTAGCCTGTCAGGTCCAATTACCTAAACATGGGACTGTTAAATGTTGATGAACAATGTAATGTAACAAAGGGTGGAATTGGACATTCTTTGAAAAAAAAACAATACTTTTATAGTATTTTATGGCACTGTAGTAGTCTGCCCTTTTCCTGCTTAATCAATTATATGCTGTTTGACCAGCATCTCAATCCTGAACCCCAAGTGCAGAATTGTACTCCAGACCAGGCTAGAATAGTTTCACCATCCTGTTCACCAGACTACTAATTTTGTGGGAACAGAGCATTTCAATAAAGTATTATTTTTGAAATGTATTTTACTGCTAAAACTTGCATGTGTATTTATTGCTATCATGAGAACAGAAAAGTTGTACTTTAGACATTACTTTATAAAATCATGTGTGACATTTCTTTTTTTTACTCTGAAAGGTTTTTATAGTAGTGTCCCTTAAGGCTTCACTGGTCATTTCATTGAAGAGGCTTGCAAAAGTGTATCCATGTGACAGCGTTTGCTCATTTTTTTATTCATATGGATTTACGAATAGACCAGTATGTCAGCAGGTTTTTATCAACTGGAGGTTGTGGTCAGCCTGTGACTAAGGGTTAACTACTTTCACGAAGTTAATAAGCAGGCAAAAAAAAATGTGCCACACAACCCCAAAATTATTCTATGAATTTATATACAAACTCAGAGCCTGACTCGGCCATTTAAGAGTTTACTTAATCACAGACCTTTTTGCATATTTCAGTTTTGCAAACCAGAGGTCCAACTTTGACTTAAAATTTTTACTGCATTAGAATGTCTGATAAAGATAAAGATTAAGAGTTCAACAGCCTGATGGCTCTAGCCTAGAGAAACATAGCTTTTCGTCTTAATTTAACTTGAGCAAGTTTAACTTGAAAACTGTTGTTTTTTTTTTTTGTCTGAGCACCATGATTAACAAATTCTATTCCCACCATAACTGCTAATAAATCATCCTTCAAACATTTGTAATTGATCTGTCTAGTCAATGTTTTCTGTGTATACTCAAATGACTTCACTTGTTGAATACTGCAAGAACAAAAGAAAAAATGCAGTATTTGATAATAGGATGAACACTAGAAATATATTTCTGTAGAAAATACTTTTGTCCGTATTAGAAAAAAACAAAGTAATATATTTTTATTAGGACCATAGCACTTCCTAATTATGTGTTTAGTATTAACATTGTAGTTAAATGAGGAATCAGTCAAAATACCCAAATCCCTATCCATTTCTGGATGGTTTGCAGATCTGAATATCCAAGGTGTACAGCTGTAGTAAATTCTTTACTCTGAAGTACACAACCATGCATTTGTTGTAATTAAATTTCATACCTTTGGAAAACAACCAACTTATTAGAAAGTTCAAACATTTTTGTATATATTAATGACTCATGATATTAGAAACTGCAATGCTAATCTTCAAATCATCAGCTAACTTACAGAACCATGCATAGAGACAGGGCAGTCTTTCATAAGTAATCCAGAATGTAACGATCCAAAATATGTCTTTGGCAGGGCAATCTTTCATCAATAATCCAAAATATAATGATCCCAAAACTGATCCTTATGGAATACCTTTGAATAAAACCCTGAAATTAGATGATATATCTCTGATCCTTACTCAACTTTCTTGGGCATCCTCACATGGATATTTCTATACTAGTGTAATGTTAAGACATGTTTTTGTAATTGTTTATAAATAAGATATTAAATTATAGACTATAAATAAAGTGAAAAATTTTCAAAAAAAAAGTGCCATTTGTTTGCTTGTAGGTCATGTAGCTTTTATGATCTTAATGCAGATATGAAAACATTGCTAATAAATGTCTTACTAAACATTTATATCTGATAACGTCTTTATGTTACCCATGTTTTAATGTCATAAACAAAACACAGTGTTCTTCTGTTAAGGTATGCCCACTAAACAGGCAGTTCATTTTCAGGGATGACTTGGGAGAATTTGCTGGTTAAGTGACTTATTCAAGGTCACAGACATATCAATCAACCTCTTATATCCAGAATCGGAGACAAATACAGAAATTATCAGATAATCCGGGACAATTTAAAAATATTAGTAGTATTAACTTGCAAAGCTAACAGAATAAGAAAATATGAATTAATAGTATTTTCTAAAGTGAGAAGAAATTTATAAAAATAATTATTGTTATTTATTAAGTATAATATACCACCTTTTCTCCCCAAAATCACCAGTTATAGGAGGGATTAGGTGGGACAGAGCAAACTTTTGAGACAAGATTAGGGATGCCCCTGAAAATCAGGGACAGTTAAGAGGTATGGTCACATATTATGGAAATATGTGTTGAGGGAATCAAACTCTGTACAACAAAAACTACAGCTCACATCCTTATTCCTCAACACTAACTGCCAGACGTTTCTACTAAAACCCAAAGCTTGCACATGCCACCACCATATCACAGTATTGTACTTCATTGTTGCATTATCAATGTGCATATGGAATACGTATTTTTATAGGATTTTGCAAACACTTAATAACTTCAGTATTGTTTTCTCCACTGAACATTTCACAGTGCATGGCTACAATCTGCGTTAATTGTACATAGTACTTTGCTGCTTTAGGCTTTGAAAACACTAACACATAGCTAAACTCTGGAGTATAAGGAAATATCTTATCTTTCAGGATGCACAAGAACTCTGCATTCCTGATAAATATACTTTTCTATGAAGTAATGAGTTAAGAATATATATGTCATTTTACTTTTTATAAACATTATAGTGATTTGCTGTATATCCTAAGCCATGCATGAAAAAGGTCCTTGGACCAGCTTTACTCAGTAAACAACTAATTTAACTAACTAAAAAAAATAAACTGATGGACTGACTAACAAACAAAATTATTATTAAATGATGAGAATGGAGAAATGTGTGAGAATTTTTTTGTACATAGGAATGAGATGTAGTGTTAGGCTGATCAAATTTGTTGCTGTGTTTCCAAAAATATGCAAACATTTTTAAAAAGAAGAAAACAGAAAATAATAAAAAAAAGAAATGCATGATGATATTCATTAATATGAAAATAGTTTTTAGTTTTCCTTTTCAAGTAAGAAAAGAAGACCTTTGTTTCTTAATTGTTATACTCAATTTAAGAAATACAAAAGAAAACTGGTTAACAACAACAGATGTGATCCAGGCTAGAGAAACAAATTGTTATTAGAAGATGGACAGAAAGAGAGATGGTTTGCATTTAGAACATTATTTTAACTTTTTTGATGTATAGCTGTATGGTTTTTCTGGGTACAAGAAGCATTAGATGTAAGGTTAAATTGGTTATTATTATTATTAATAATAATAATAATAATAATAATAATTCTATTTTGTTTATAACATGGAACTTGAGACTAAATCCTGCCAAAAAGAAAATGAGGAGACCTGGAGTGATAGAAGTTATAGCATTTGTTAAGGTTTTGGATATTGTGGTGGTAACACAATGGTGTCGTGAGTAGCACTCTTGTCTTACAGCAAGAGGTTCTCCGTTTCAGTTCTTGGTGGAATTCCTTTCTTTATGGAGACTTCATTGCCTTTCTATGTTTGCATGGGTTTTCTAGGGGTACGTTGATATCTTCACACCTCTCAATGACATACAGTAGGTGAACTGGTGAATCTAAATTATACTTGGGTGTGTCTGCAGCATGTGTGTTATACAGAAGAAGGGTATGAAAATTTATTTCCATTCCCTGTTGTCTAATAAACTCTGTGGATTCTAGCAGCTGTTCACAGGATCACTACAAGAACTAGATGCAATTCATAAGCATGAATGGATGGATACATATGGTGGAGATGGTTGAAAGTATGGAAACAACTATGTGATTAATGAAAATAAGTTTGCAGCATTGTGGTGAGCTTGGGAAGAATCTAAAATAAACCACACCACATCGGTTATCCCACTCCACAAAGAGGGGGCACAGCATACCCGGGAACTACCGCCCCATTAGCCTGACGAGCCTGGTCTGCAAGGCCTTGGAATGTATCATCATGGAACTCATAAACAAAGACATTCGGGTTTGTAAAAGGCAGATCATGTCTCCTAAACCATAGATGAGGGTAAGGTGGGTCCTACAGCCTATCTAGATCTTGCCAAGTTGTTCGACACCATCCCCCCACTCTGGAATTATAGATAAACTCACTAAACTAGGTATAAATTCCTATGTCACAAGATGGGTTGCCAACTGGCATACTGACAGAACCCACACTGTGAAAGTAGCAGACTCCAAATCGGACTTCAGACCAGTGACAAGTGGAGTACCAGAGGGTTCAGTCCTGGGTCCTCTCCTGTTTGGTATCTACTTCTCTGAAGTACAGGCTAACACAGAGGTCTTTGACTAACTAAATTCACAGATGACTGCAAACTAGGAGCCATAATTGAAACTCCTAACGATATGGACATCCTACAAAAGGGCCTCACTGAGACAGATGCCTGGTGTCAAAGCCATGGTCTCAAGCTCAATGCCAAAAAGTGCATTGTCATTCCTTTTGGTAAAAACTCTGTACCCATGAACTACCACATAGGCGGTAGTCTACTTAACACCGAAAGTGTGATAAGAGACCTTGGGACACAGGTGGACAGTAGCCTCTACTTTGATAATCACATCACCACAGTGGTCAGGAAATCTTTCTACATGGCACACCTCATCACAAAAGGTTTCTCATCCAGAAAAAAAAGAGGTCATTGTTCCCCTCTAGTCATCACTCATTAGACCCATTATAGAGTACAATGCCCCTTTTGGTATGTACCTCACAAGACATCTAAAACAACTGGAAAGGCCACAAAAATACCTCACAAAGAGGATTACTGGCCTCAAACAGATGCCTTACTCAGACCGTCTCAAAAAACTCCAGCTTTACTCCGTCGCATATCGCCTACTCAGAGGCGATCTCTGCCTAACATACAAAGCTATGTCTAACCCAGAGCTGTTGGACATGCTCCACTTAAAGAAATCCCAATCCCTCCAAGCTACACGCTCTAGGGACCTAAACCTGGTCACCACAATAAACAGAATATGCTGGAGGGATAGATTCCTGTCCCAGAGACTTCCCATACTCTGGAACAGACTACCGATCTATGTCAAACAGTGCTCCTCATTAGCACTCTTTAGGAAAAATCTTGATGATTGGATGGGTAATAGGAAATTCATCCCGGGGATCACTTCTGTGGTTCTGCTTGACAGGGGAACAGGAAAATAATTTTCTTGGTTGGCGAAAGCCAGGGTACCTTTTTGGCTTGGCTTGTATAGGCCCTAGGGCCAATAGCCTAGTACCTACCCATGAGCCTATGAATAAGGGTTGATTATTTTTGGAGTAGAGTAGTAAGCTTCTTGGGGAAATATATGGTAGGACTCAGTGCTATAACAAGGAAAGCAAGTAAGATACAAAACTGTAGTACAAAAAGCAGCAGAGTGTGAGCATGTTAAAAGATAAGAATTATGGTAAGAATACAGTATTGGCTTAGAAAAATGTGATATTTTCCAGTAGTGTATGTAAATGTGTATGGCAAGGCCATAGTTAGAAATAATCATGAAACAAAGATAAGTTACTACATCTTAGGGAAGGTTATTAAGTGTTTTTAGAATCTTGGTACACTTTTCAGCAAATTTCTGAGTAAATTGGTGTCGGGCTCATCACAGAAAAAAGCTGGGTGAACAGTAAAATACTGCAAAGTATATAAAAATCATTGGGGGGAAAACAGGTAGCACTAAATGGTTAAATGATGTTTAGACTACTTTTTATATCTATTAAATGTATTTTATGGTAGAGTAGTGTAAGGTTTTACTTGCATAATAAAATTACTGAAGGTGGAGGCCATGTATAGTTTAAAATGAAAATGCTAATAGGAAAAACAAAAATGATATTGGGATATAGACTATTCATTTGTTTTTGCTGACCGAAAACCATTTTCAGCAGAGGCCAGAGGAGAAAAGCTTCATCGCAGTACATTTATATTGACAAGTGAATTTCAGACAGTTTGCAGGAAGACAGTTAAATTTCTCAAAAAAAAACAAACAATTACAAGACGAGTATATACAGTAAAGTATTTCCATCAACAAGGAAGTCTGTACAACTCGGATAACTCTACAATCTTGCAGGAAGTGAATGGATTTATATTGTAGAAGGGAAAATTTAAAGAAGTGTAGTGTTCTTACATTTCAGTACAGAAAGGTTTGTAAAGAGTTCAAGAGATATAATGAAGTACGTTATACAATTATGTTGGAGGGGAGATTTTAATATTGTACAGGAGTATGGGATTAGTTGTAGCGAAGATGTCTGTTTGAGATTGGTGTATCTGAAAAGTTTGTAACTTAGGTATACTGGAAATGCATGAGACTATGAATAATGAAATAATTGTTTGCGATATATTTGGTGATGGATGATAAAATATATTATTTTTAAAGTACTTGACTGAGTTATGTAACTATAAAAAAATATGTTGTAAGAAATTTGTTTCAGCTTAAGATTACTTTGTTTTGCATTTTATGTAAGAAACAAACCATTAATTAATCCCAGTGTATGTCTTAATTTAGACTGCATTTATTTTGTAACTTGCCACCTTTTTTGAGGAAAGCATTATTTTCATGATCATTTATAATCTATTTGCAAAAAAAAAATCTTCCTTTTTTATCATGCATTCCTAGGAAGTACATTAATTGAATAATTACTTATGACTTAAAACTCTTATTTTTTGTGGTACTATGAACTACTGTGACTTTATATTGTAAATTATGTTGATAGTTTGTAATATCTCTGATTATTGTTAAGTGCATGGATTACTTAAATTAACACAAATACAGAGCAAACACTTTAGATTAATATACATCTTATTACTGTGTCATGGAATTCATCTAAATACAGCATATATAAATGTGAGTAAATAAGCTATGTTTACCTTTGAGATGCATGTATGTCAAAAATTCAATCACTGTACGCACAGCATTATCATCAGCTAATGTTCTCAGGATGTTACCTAGAAAAAATATGCAATAGCCTGTATCAGTTTTTTTATTCAGAAATCTGTCAGATTGTATTATAATTGATGTTAGTCATGCAGTGCATTTGCAGACATGAAGAAATATTTAAGCAGGACAACAAAATGACTGAAAAAATACTGATGCATATATTTAAAAGAAAGAAGTGCTTCAGAATTTTGCATCTGTTTACTTTTAAACCATAGTTATATTCTTACTTTGCAACATAAACATAGTTGCACATAGCTGTGCACTGATACACTGTTTCCAGAACATTTAAACTCCCGTACATATTTAGACAACAATTGTCATGGCCATAGCACATGTACACATGACATGGAATAGCTTTCAAGTCAAAAAGTATATTGTTTACTACATATTGTACAATCTACTTCCTATATTATTACAGGCAAAATTAAAAGTATCAAAGAAGATATTATGTAAATAAAAGTGGTGAAGAAACAGATTATGCAAAATAGGATAATGGACTATAAAAAAAGGAAATAACAGACTTACACAACAGAATGACTAGATGAAGGTTGATATTTCAAGATGAGGTAACAATGATAACGTTTTTATGAGAGTATGGCATTTGTTCTTCAGATGTTAGATAGTACATGATGGTGGAATGAATCCCAAATGAAAAAGAAAAGCAGGAATAGAGAGCCATTTATGGTTATGGGATTTTGTGTGGAGACTGGCATGTGGGAAGCCACTGATGAAATATGAATGAAGTTTAAAGAAGAAAGAAACATAACGAAGTTTGGGGAGATGAAGAAGTTATGTAAAATGTTTTTATGCACTTCAAAAAAAAGTTAATTAAAAAGAATCTCAGTTTTGGCTACAAAGTTTGGGTTTTTTCTTGCAATGGAAGACACTGTATGTGGTCTATGCCAATGAGATCTAATACTATAAGGCAAGAATAAGATCATATTGTACAAAGTATGCTTGGATAGTGTGAGGGGAGAAAACCTTTAAATCACAGAATGTTTCAGACTTAAAATTATGAGCTACTGCTCATAACTGAAAGGCTGATTCCATTTGTAATTGTTCAATTTCAAAACAACATATAACACTTTAAATGATAGTTTGAAGGTGGCCGAGCCCACAGAATCCTTCATGTTTAATCTACCATAGCACTGACTTTGAAGATACGGTACTTACGTATTATCGCAACCAGATTTTTGCCGTTGCGAAATTCATAATGTTAATGACAAAACAGGTTTATTAAGTTAGAAACTGGAGTGTAAACAAGTAAGTAATAGTGTGGCACACATGGGATGAGGCTGGGAGAGGAATAACTGCCAATTTTTTCAAGTTCTGCCTGACGTGTCTCACTTTGCCGGTGAACTTCACATGGCTGCAGTGCATGACAGATCCTGCCTTCCTTATTACAAGTGCAGGCAAGGTAAATTAACCTGTAGCTTGCCATCTGAATGTTCATGGCCAGCAGTCAAGTTTAATTTCATTCATCAGAATAATTTTAGCTGGCAGTCTGACAGGCATTTGTCCCTAATCTGAAATAAACTATACCAAGACTGGACACGCCTGAAAGTCCTAGTATATTAATATAAGTCACTAAAACAAATAACGCTTACAATCTGAGAGTACACAAGCACTTAAGTCATTTCCTTAGTTGTCCAGAAAGCTTTACCCCTCCGAACTCACCCACAACAGATGATGGATACCAGCAAAGTGAGACACGGCAGGCAGGACTCTAAAAAATTGGAATCATGTTCTTATTATCGGCAACAAGTGTTTGTAAAAGTGTCACTAGTTCTGTTTAAATTAAACATGTGTGGAAATATGGCGAGAAAGGTTCAGTAAATGTTTTTCTCTGCATATGAATATAATTCATGCAGTTAAACCAGCATTACTTTGTGTTGTCTTTCTTTTTTTCTTAAAAGAAAAGGTGCAGAACAACTTTTAACAGTATGCGAGATTTGAAGCGTGCATGTATAATGCACGCCAAACAGAAGATTTGTATAAATGTTTTTCCTTCCTGAATGTAATCTAAGGTTATTCTTTATTAGTAATGATGTGAAATAACACCGTACTTTGTTTGTTGCACTCGTTTTCATTCCAGTATGCAAATTTTGCAACTGTGAAAATCTGGTTGCAATAATACGCAAGTACCGAAGATACTTTTGTAAATTAACAAGGGCATGGAGGGGGAGTTAAGCTCATACATGTGATACACTCCATCAGGCTGAATCCATAGAGTCTTACTCCATTCATATAAGTAGATCTGGTTAATCACATTAAGTGACTATTCATTTGTGTTAAGTGCTCAAAAGATTTCATCACAAGTAATGGCTTAATTATAACCATTTCTTTTAATAAAAGGAAATTTTAGGCATGAAATATAGTCTGCCAATGGTAATCCCTGTGCCAAAGCAATTTGCCATATCACCTGTATTGAAAAAAATATATATATAACCTCATTATCCTGAAAGAAAAAAACAGTGTAGGGCAGCTATATCTGACTGGTGTTTATGCAAACCATCTGTATTTATTTTCAGATAATACTCAAGTACCATAACATTCTAGCTTTAGTCATTTAGTTGAAGTTTAAAATAAAGTAGACTCAGATGTTTCACATAAAAACCATCAGATAAAGGTGCCCTACATTTTTCTTTTCAAGGTGGGGAGACTTTATCATTTTCTGTAAGAAAGGGTATTGAAGAAAATACACTTGATTATAATAAATACTAATGACAGTCTACTTTAAGATCCTGTAGTCATGCTAAACTAAATAACAGGATTATATTTAAGCCAGAACTTAGTACATGATCTTGAAAACATTGAGGTACTTAGCTAGACATCTGCAGTAACTAACCAGACTCTTCATATAAAAGAATGTAGTATCTATGGATTTTGTGTGTTGAAATGGAGTGGCAGTGGCTCAGCAAGCTTCATGCTAACCCCTGATGCCAGGAAGATCAGAAGGCTGAGAGTTGTATTCCTTTAAGAAGTTCTTAGATTCTTGTACCATAAATGACATTCTGCATTTGTGAGGTCATCCCATCTAATAAGATTCCATCTTTGTAAGTTGGTAATAGCTTAGGTTAATATTAATTATCCCATGACATTATAAAAAAAGAGTAGGGGTTATATTAAAATGTATAAAAGAGTTGTTATTATATAGTAATTTATATACAGTATCACTTTTTTTGATCACATCCCAGTTGATGTATGCTACAATTGCTTGAAATTACTAATCTGAGTATACAAACCATCCAAGCACAAGTTCTTATAAGTTAAATAGTTTTGTACAATTATACCAGCAAACACTAAAGTAATCATTTTAAAGAAGGAAAATCACCATACATTTATCACATCCACTTAGTTTTACATTCTCACACTGCGGTCACTTCATGTTGGATAAAGAGACATTATTAAAAAAACAATAGAAACATTGCCTCACTCTTTCAACTCAAACATTGGTAGTGGAGCAGTCACAAAAGAAAGTGATATCAAGCAGCTAATGGGTACCCACTGCCTCTATTCGCATTGATGCTTTTTCATTATCCATCTCTTTATTTGCCAGTGCTGCTGCACACCCTAAAGATAGATCAGAAATGTTTGGGAAGCATAATGCAAACCTATACAGACAGGAAAAACTGACTGAACTAGAAGAAAGCAAGCTAGACATTTTTCTTCTGGGTCTCAGTTTATCAGTTATGAGACAGGAAGAGGCTAATGGTTTGGTTGAGCTTGTAACCAAAGATTGATAAGGTATTGTTATCCAATGGTATTCAAATAGAAGTCTGGAAAATGAGCATAGTAGTTAATTAGAATATTGATTAAGCTACTTAACCTTATGCTATGAGGTGGAGATATTTCCATGTCCTGGAAATGTGCAATTATAGTAGTGATACCAAAAGAGGAAAGAGAGACAATGGATCATAACTCCTATAGAATATATTTTTTTAAATAATGAGTATAAGGTATTTATGGGTTGAGTCACAAGAAGACTCACTAAGATTATTCTTAGCTTTGTTGATTTCATAGGTTCATAGGTTCATAGTTTAGTACTAAGCTAACTGCCCTTGCGAGCCATTTTAAGCCTAGCCAATTATCCCTTGTGAGATTCAAACCCTGCACCTTGTGTTTGTAAGGCAAACACCTTAACCATTAAGCCACCCTCCCAACCCCGGTTGGGGTTTTGTTTAGAATAGACAAGTACTTGATAATTTGAACAGGACAGTGATGGTACAAAATGATGCTAGAGATAAGAAAAAGGACCCAATTTCTGGTAAGTTTAGATGCTGAAAATGTACTTGATAGGGTGTCTTGTAGCTATCGTGGGAAAATCATGAAGGATTTTGATCTAACAGATTCCCTTGTGAGATTAATATTCAAGACTTATCAAGGTTTAAAGGTTAGAGTAAAAGTCAGAGGAGCAGTATCAGAGAGTTGTTTTCATTGATCAGAGGAACCAGGCAAAGACACTCATTTACCCACTCTTATTTGTGCTGTACTTAGAGCCACAAACAGGTAAAATAAGGTGGTCAAAAATACCTGTCTAGTAATGGTACAACTGTAATCATAAATTGGCCTTATTTGCTGATATCATTCTATTTCTATCTAACCCAGCAATAGATATACCTTTAACCTTAAATATATTGAAGAATTTCCAGAATTTTCTAGATACAGAATTAACAAAGGTAAGACAAGCAATATATATGGATTATGTACTGACACAAGGGCTAGTACAAATTTATGCATATCTTTGGGACCATGAAGGAATGAGCTACCTAGGGGTTTGGATAAAAGGTTTCCCAGACTTGGCAGTTGGTGACATGTGGGAGGAAACAGTGAAGAAGATAAAAAATGACTTGGGCAAAGATGACCCTGGACTTGCACAATAAAATTCAAACAATGAAAGTGTTCTTGGTACCCATGATGTTATATACGAATCAAGCACACTTCTTTAAACCAGATGAAGCTGCCTAGAAAGGGCTTGAGAAATAATTAATCTGAGAAAGTAATAGAGTTAGAATACAATGTAAGAAAATAGATCAGGGTGGTCTGTGATTACTAAATTAAGAGGATATTTTCAGGCCATTCAACTGAGATCAATATAAGTCACTTAATATGAAAGGTACGCTTCAGTTCAAAGAATATGATGACATAAGCTGGACAGTTTGGAGAGAGCAATGTGTCAACTTTCTGGAGGTAGATTCTTAGGGAGGATGCAAGTACAATTGTAGAACACTATAGCAACACAATAGCTGATACACTCTTAAGAAGGAAAGAAGTAAAATGATGGTGAAAGGAGATCCTTCCTAAAGGATTACTGAAAGGGACTAACAAAGAAGGTAGACAACACCAAGCAGTCATACAATGGAGGGATACTGGTAAGGAACCTAGATACAGAGAACAATTAGCACAGTCAGGAGATACGATTCTCTAGGAAAGGACATGGCATCTCCTCAATTTAGTGTCCAAGGACTGTTTATAATATCAGGGAATATTAGCAGAAACAGGAGGAGGGAGAGAGAGATATGGGAAAATAGGCCCTGGAATGGATCAACTAGATTTGGTCAAGTTTTTAATTGAGCCTAGAACAGTTCAAGCTTTGAGAAAAAACTTAATGTTTAGATCTTATAGGTTGCTACATATTGATTATATGCACATATTAGATTAAATGGAAGCAGGCTGGGAACAGCTACTGAGCAGATTGGCAAAATTCAACAGCAAAACATATGTAGGGCTTCTAGATAAGGTACCAAATCCAGGGCATTTAAAGCCTTTGGATGGAAGTGTTTGAATAAGTTTTTCTACCCACTGGACAAAAGTGGGACCTAGCTACTGATGATGCAGGGAAGACTAAAGTCTGGAGTCACATCTTGAGGAGACTTCCAAAAACAGATGAGTGTAAAGCAGCTCTTCAAGGGTTTTTGAAGAAGCTGCGCAAAAAATTCCCAGTAATTATGGAAGTAATAATGTTTCTAAGCTGATATGCTGATCAAAGGGCACTTGATCAAAGGGCACCAGGGTACTATAGAGCACTAATTAGTTTGGAAATGGCAGCAAAAAAAAAGTGATTGCAAAGAAACGTATGTCCTACATAAAACCATCCATAATGATGTATTAGATTAATGATATATTAGAAACAGTTAGGTGATTAAAAATAGAGAAAGGGCAGCAAAGGGAAGGGCAGGTTGACTTCATTTGAGCAAGTGGAACTTGTAGGAAAAACTTACTTAAGCCTCATATCAACCAGAAGATTAAGGCCTGTGGATGGGTGCATCTTAGCGATAAAGGAACAATTGAGTTAGCATTGATGGTGACTATATGACTTAAATCACTACATCCTTAGAATGATGGATTTTTGTATTGAAACTTGTATACCGGTAGGCTTAATTGTAAGGGCTGCATGTAAGCTCTAGTAAAAGTTTCAGACCATTGCATTATACAAAGCCTTTATGATTTAATGCCAGTGATTGCACTATATGTGATAGCCTGTAACTGGAGTACTGCCTAAGTGAGAGCCAAAAGGTCTTAATAATATTTTGACATTAGAAGGGCTGAAAAAATCTTCTGTTATGAAAAACTGAAAAGCATTTAGTAACAATAACTGAACTGTTGGACATTTATGTGCATCTGTAGTGGATTTAAGCAATCTATTATTTACTTTCCTGAGCAGGAGGAAGAAATGCATGTTGCTATTGTTATGATTAATGATTTGATTCATAAGTAAAGTTTGTTAAAAAAAAATAATGCATTTCTTGATGGGTACCTGTTTTTCACACACACACACACACACACACACACACACACACACACACACACACACACACACACACACACACACTCACACATTTGTGTTAAGATACCTGGCCTCTGTAGAGTGTCCACCTTGAAGCAGTTTGAGCTGCCATCCTTCTCCAAGATGGACAAGGCAACACCAGCTGCTCAATCTCACTCTCTCATGTTAGCTGCTCTAGGTCTTTGGTTGCTTTGTTGATTTTTCTTTTAAACCTTGAATGTGTTATGTCTTTCATATCATGCACATATTTAAAAATGCTTTCTATACATTCTATCAAGTCATTAAAAATGAGTCACACATGATTGTTTTTTCAACATTGAGTAGTAAAACTTAAAAACCTGTAAATACACACACATAAAAGGGTAAGTTATCTCCTCTTACACTGCACAGATGTGTAGGGGCTGGTCTCCACCCTCTAGCTTTTGTATATTAATGCCACAGTTGCACTTCACTGGAGAATTGAAAAATCCCATTGGAGTGCACTGCCAGCTTTAGGAATGGCATATTTCAACATTTGGAGCATCTGTTATAACATGCATTTGTTAAATTCAGTATTATATTTTCAAGGAAACTTTATTCTTCTATGTTGTATTCAGCATATACATATACACACTTCAGAATACTGAAAAACCAAAAGACTGAATCCTAAAAGACCGAAAATTCAAAATACTAAACACATTTTTAATGCAGGGAGCTGTGTGTGTGTGTATATGTTTGCTTTATGTAACTTAATACATTTCAGATAAGATCTGAGATTTACAGCTGTATAGATTTTGGCCCTTGTATACCAATTAATGTTCTTCATATTCAGAGGTTTTCATGGAACCTTTGTATAGTATATATGGCTGTGGTTTCAGTGATCACTGTGAATATAATTTGTGACTTGGATCCTCACTCTTTCATTACTTATTATCCTTACTTTAGAAGACTGTTGCTGAGGGCTGAGAGTTGGTATCATGGTTAAGGTGTTTTCCTCACAGTCACAAGGTATAGGGTTTGATTCTCATCTTTGAAAGGGAACTTGGCCTGGCTTAAAATGATCCATTGGGGCAGCTGGCCTAGTACTTGCCTATAAAACTCTGTTGATACATTCAGACATACTCTAGTCTAGGAGATGAATACCTTTAATTGGCTTTATCAGTGAACAGTAACTAAAAAAGATCTTTAGTCATGTAATTATTTTTGTATGAATTTCTTTGTTTGTCTCTGAAATGTATTATGCTATCAATGTGTTTGATATATGCATGTTTAGTGTTTCAGAAATTACAAAAAATTACATAAAAAGCAAAAACGAGAAAAGGAGCACATTTGATTTAGGCATTGAATAATTATTAAGCAAGAAAGGGGTTAATGTTTTTAGCCCTGAGATTTTAGAAGAGTAGTTGCACAGAGCCAAAAGAATTTGTCTCTTGTTCATGGATTCTGTAATTAAAGGTTTACTTCTATAAATCCAAACCAAGGGCAGCGAGTGAGACAAAAAAAATCGCATGAAATCAAATAGAAGGTTGACTGAATCATGTTAAAAAAATGTCGACACAGGAAAATAAATGAACATATACATTTTTAATAGCAGTTTTAGCACTTTTGTCCACACAAAATTAAAAGTACGTGATTAGAACCTGCAATTACTTTACAAGCCACTCTTTATAACCTCTTCACTCCATCACATGATCAGCTTAATGAAATATATTTAAAGAAACACAAACTAGCAATTGCTATTATTGTAAAAGAAACAAACACAGTAATATAAATGGCCAACATCTTAAAATGTATATAAGTGCATGTAACTATCTATATAAACAATATGAATTGTAAAAATATTAAATTTAAATTTCACGTCTCTCAGTTTGGCAGTACAAAGCTGAAGAACATTAGAAACAGATACATTATTGTTGAGACCTGGTAGTCTCATTGCCTTTAACCTAATCTGCCAGAATAATTCCTAGTACTCTACGATGGTCTCCCAGCGGCTCCATCTTGAATTCTTTATAGTTTTTTCTAATGCTACAAATACAAACTTTTTTATGTTAAAACAATTTTTGTAGTGTAATTGCAGGTTCTGATGAAGTCATTTTAACTGTATGAGGATGAAAGTGCAAACCTGTTACTAAAAATATATATTTACATTTATTTTCCTGCATCTGCATTTTTGTGAACAAAATTGAGACAACCTTGTGTTTTACTTCTATAAATACTTAGAGCTTCAGTTTCTGTTAAATTTATGAAATAAACAAGTTAAGGTTAATGAAATAAACAGTTTATAAAACTTCAAGTTTTCAAATTTATCACAGATGAACATTTTGACAAAACAAATCACGTAGTAGTGTTAGTTTACAATTAATACAGTAAAGAGCATATTTTTCTGGTTCTTACCTGAAGAAATAATTGATTTTATCAGTTTTAGTTGAAAATAGTCTGATCTGAATATCAGTGTTCCTGTATTCAAAGTTTAGAAAAATATTCTTCATAATTATGAAGGCTACTTAGTTTGGGTAGCTTTATGATCTTCCAGATATGTAGTATTGATTTGTTTTGATGTATTCAAGGAGAAGATTGAAGTGAAATACACTGTAGAGATATTTTGTAGTCGTCAGCTATATATGTGATGTATTGTTCCTTCTGTATGGATCTCAGAATGTTAAAAATGTTAGAAAATGGAACTCTGTGATGCATACACTGATGTATTTTGACTCCAAGTGCAATCCTGATGTCACATTTATAAATAAGTTCATAAGATATGCATAGCCTTTTTCACCAAATATGTCAGCTTGGGCTACTTCTCCAGATGTAATTGTCAGTAAATAAAACAACTATGTCTCATTTCCAAAAAGTAGTATTATTATCACCTTCATTGGCTGCATATGAATATACTTATGAAGCATCTGATTGAATGATTTGGGAGAAATCCCATTAGCTGCAGAGGTCATGAAGGTTTCTGTAGGAGGATTTTGGCATAAGACAAAGTATAAATTTACTGGAGATCTGGGCAGAGACTGGTGAATTGGTATGATTATTGGCTGTGTTGTAGAGATTATGTTTAGGAAACAGTGAAATGAAATGGCAATTCTTAACATGCACAAAGGTTGGAAAAGAAGGCTGAATATAAAGAATGAACATGATAGAATTTTAACTCTTTACCAGAATTGTTAAAGGTTTTTGTATGACATGTCTTATATGATTAAGAAATCGTTTTATTTAACTTTTCATACCATTGGGATGCAAATCTCTTGCTTCTCTGAAATGCTGCCAAGATGTTCTAAATTTATACCAGGGTCTTCATGCTATTTGTGATGTGGCTATGTGTGTGTGTGTGTGTGTGTGTGTGTGTGTGTGTGTGTGTGTGTCTGTCTGTCTGCAGTGATTCAGGAGAAAGATATATTTTAACTAAAGTTTGATTAAATGGGAGCTACTGGAGAAATGAATTGGTAGACAGCTTCAGTCAATATTTATAGCGTTAAAAAGGGTAATCCATTTATAACACTTGAGTATCAAAGCATTTGTAGTATAGTAATGATTATTTGTGATGTGGGGATTTTATCTCAGTTCTAGACAGCATACATGGAAATGTGGTTACTAATGATATTAGACCTAGTTCTTGCTGAGATAATATTATGAGTTAAGGATGAGACTTGACTATTCGTAGTTTATAGGTTTATGATTTTGAGATATTTTATTGATTTGTTTGACATATACATAGAGGTTTACTTCAAGGTGGGAGAATTGATCTTTTATTATTCCAGGCAATAATAATATTTCTCAGGATAATGATGTCTGAACTGACATTACTTGACAGCTTTGTGAAGTTTCATCTATGCAGTAACTGAACATTTTGAAATAACACATATGCATACTATTTTATGTTGCAGAAAGAGCTTAATTAAAATCAGTCCTAGTCTTTTGTCTTCCAGAAATTGGACTGGATCTAAGTGTGTGTGTGTGTGTGTGTGTGTGTGTGTGTGTCTATATGTATGTATGTATGTATTGTAGGATATGGAAAGCTGTCGGTACTGCTATGAGTAATATTATGGCATGTAGTATAATTTCATTATTGGTTACATGAAGTTGAAGAATGGTAGTAAGGATAGTTTTTAACAGTTTAACTATCACTTTGCATAAAACAGAAAATTTAAGATGGTTTTCAGTACTTTCAATGTTTAATGCAAAATTTAGGTTTTTGCACAAGTTAACTTTTTGTATAAAAGTTTTAAAAATATTATATAGAGGATTAGGATTTGGTGTCTGATCATAACTGCCTTATTTTATATATACACACACACGTGTTTATTCTCTGCAGTCTGCACCCATCATTAATCATAAATGATTGAAAATATTGTAGAGAAAGATACTTTGCAAGAAAACTCCATTGCAAGTGCTACCATGGTTCCTGTGGGGGGGGGATCTTCCCTATGCAGTTAATCACTCATTATGGCTTACTAAGGTGTGTTTTGATGCCATTTTCTTTGATAATTTGCAAGCTAACAAACTTATAAATGCTCAGTACCTAATTAGCTTCTCCCTCTTCTTTTACCTTTCCACACACAATAGCATACTGCTACCACCAACTACAGCATTTTTCTTGTGTAGACTCCCCTAATAGAGCACTTCCACCTTTGCCCACACAATATTCCACTGGGACAGTCAACTGCAGCTCTGTCACTACATTGAACCACCTTATTTTCTCCTCCCTGTTCTTCCACCTCTACCTACACAGTAGCATACTGCTACCACCAACTACAGCAAATCCCTTACATAGACTCATCTCCTCTAAATGAACCACCATTAGAATGCTCCCTTAATATAGCACTGACTTTCTCAAGGTCCTCATCTGCTTGTTGTCTCAAACATATATATTTATGGTCACAACATACCTCTGTGGCAAATGTTCTGCCATGCACTCTTCAATAACTAACAGTAACAGTCTAACTAGCCTGATCTATAAGGCCATGGAGCAGATTATCATGCACCTCATTAACAAGGACATTGGCAATCACCAGACACTTGATTCCACACAGTTTGGTTTTGCAAGGGGAGGTCATGCCTGTTAAATTTGGTCGACTTCTTTGAGACAGTCACCAAGGCCATAGACGAGGGGAAGATGGTGCATACCACCTACCTTGACCTGGAAAGGCCTTCAATACTATTCCCCACTCAGGTATAATGGATCAACTCTCTCAACTAGGCATCAATCCATATGTTACCAGATGGGTAGCGAACTGGCTCACTGATAGACCAAACCTAGTCAAAATAGGGGAAGCCACCTAAAGTAGTAGACCCATAACAAGCGGTGTACCCCAGGGATTGGTCTTGGGGCCTCTGCTTTTTGCAATATACTTCTCAGAGGTGCAGGCCAAATCTAGTGGGCTATGGCTGACCAGGTTTGCAGATTACTCCAAAATGGGTGCTGTCATCAATTCCCCTAGTGATGTCGCCATCCTCAAAGAGGGGTCTCACCCAAACAAATGACTGGTGCCAGAAACATGGCCTCAAACTGAATGCCAAAAATGCATCATCATCCCTTTTGGGGAGAATGACGTCACTACAAATTGATAATAAGTCATTAAGCACGCAGTCAGTCATGAGGGACTTGGGAACCCAGGTTGATAGCAAATTGACTTTTGACCACCATATTGCCTCAGTTGTATGGAAATCTTTCTACATGGCCCACCTCATTAGTAAGAGTATCTCATCAAGGGACAAGGTGGTCATAACATCCCTGTATTTTTCCCTTATAAGACCGATTATTGAATACAATACCCTTTCAGCATGTAACTCATAAAGCACATGCAGCAGCTGGAGAGACCACAGCGATTCCTCACCCGGAGAATCCAGGGCCTCAAACATCTACCCTACACAGATAGGCTAAAAGCCCTGTCCCTCTACTCAGTCTCCTGCAGACTCCTCAGAGGTGATATCTGTCTGGCATACAAAGAAAACACAGACCCCACCCTGACGGGACTGCTGGATATTTGCAAGTCAAGCTCCACTCAAGTAGCCCACATGCGAGACCTCAACCTGGCCTGTGACATCAATAGGACTTGTTGGCAGGACAGATCTGTGTCCCAGAGACTCCTCCTTTTGTGGAATAGTCTCCCTCTCCAAGTAAAGCAGAGTACCTCAATAAACCTTTTTAAGTGCAACCTGGATAACTGGATGGGGAACAGAAAATACACCCCTGGGATTCCACTTATGTCCCTGCTGGAGAGTGGTACAGGGTGCTGACTTGTTGGAACATGGGCTAAATCTTTGGCTAGAGTTGTAATGGCCTCAGGGCCAATAGGCTAGTAATTTCCTATGATCATATTAATTCATCCCTCACAGAAATTCATCTCTAGCTCATCTCCTATCTCTATTCAAGGCTCTTCTTTCCACTACACAAGACTCTCTCTCTTTCCTCATTTCTTCATACTTGTGTCAGCCCAACATGGGAAACCAACAATCAGTACCCCTCACTACTTGAGTACCTACCTACTTCCATTACTATTTTTGTATAAAGATGTCATTTAAAGTTTGTGTATTATATAGTGCAACTTTCGAAACTGTCTTTGTACACTTTTTAAAAACTATTCACTTTAATATATGTGTATTGCACACTGCAGTTAATTTTTTATATGTCTGTGTTATGAGCTTATTTATGTTTTTGTTTTAATAGATGTTTTGCACATTGTCATAATAACTTTTTGGATGTAACCATGGAACTTTTCTTCCTGTGACTCAGCCAAAAAAAGGTTTCAATTTTCATTTGTACTTTCTCAGTAAACAAATGTGAATAAATAAAAAATAAAAAAATAAATAAATGATTAGTAAATCAACACATCCACACCCACATATTACTTTTTGAGTAGCAGCGAACATTTTTAACTTTTTTGGAAAAAGTCCATTAACATACAACCTGTAACATAGTCTCTGATTAATAAGGAATGCATATAGATTGCCCTTATGAAATGTAATTTGTCTGTAAAACCTCTGTCTTAATTCAATTGAACCAGACATATACCGGTCTGACTGTTCTTGTTAAGAGGACAATCACAATGGTTCATCTATGGTCCATTTATCATAAGAGATTCAGGATATAGTTTAGTGAATAAACAAGTATTCCTATGGCACCAAATGTCTCCCTCATTGTTTTGGGATGTAATTTGGTACTAATCATCATCGACCAAAGTTTCCAACAAAATAGATATTGGAAATTTTGGTATGTAGTCTGAACTGTAGAACATGCACATAGTTATGGAATTAGAAATAATTAACCCACATGACAATGATAATGCAAAACATGCCACTAAAACAGTTTTCAGTACCTGTCTTAATCTCATCTTGATTCATGTCGCGTTTGCCTGCTAATACAGGTTTTTCTAATGCATCTGAAAAAAATTCAGACAGTTATAATAAAATGTAAATATAATTATCTGTAATGATTCACCTGCAGTGACACATTTCAAAATGTTAGATGAAGTAAAATAACTGAATAAACTCTACATGCAAATCTCATCAAATGAAATGTATAGACTCATGATTTATTTTGATATCAGATATTTTTATGAATTTAACACAACTTGGCACATATCAATTTGTATTGTAAATTTATATGCTTACAATATTTAATATTAAATTTATATAAAAAAACTCTTTAAACCAGTACTAATAACTTGTATCATATTGATCTTCCACTAAAAAAAACAGAGTTTAGTACTGCATTTGTCAAAGACCACTAGACATGTCAAACATTTATTAAACCTTTCTGTTGGCTAATACAGTAACGCAATAATGTGTGTTGGGGGTATCCAAAAGAGATCTTAGAAGAGCGGCATGTATGAAATAAAAATGCAGAAAGAGACAGAGATGATGTAATACTTTTTACTGGACCACTGTGGGTTTTGCAATTACTTCAACTTTTGGGCTGAAAGAAGGCCTTCATCAGGAGTTAAGTTACAGATGCGAGGCATAATGCTAATGTAATGTAACATGCACAAAGAACATTTAGTTTTATGTCAGGCCATAACTAAGTCTTCTACAGATTTAGGCTCATACTCTCTCTCACACACACAACACACACAAACTTGTCTCTGAGGTGTAGTTGTCATACTAATGCTGCATACTTTCTTTCCACACTGGCATTTTCCAATTTTCTTTTTTACCATAAGAAAGAAATGATGTACTTCACTTTCTGGGACAAGTGAATATTGAAGCAAAAATATCTAGGTCTAGGTCTAGTTATTGCAAAATCGATGATGGTCCAATAAAAGATATTGTATCAACTTTGTGTTCCTGTGTCTTTGTGTCTTCTGTTAGTGGACACAACATTCTTTCTTTATTTTTTTCTGCCAATAAAATGCAGTGACTATTAGACAGTTTTGAATATAATACATTGAATTAAAAGTACAGACCCCCCCCCCCCAGGTTACACATGGAGGCATAAAATACCATCCCCTTCCAACCCTTAATATAAAGCTGCAAGTGAAAGAATACTGTGTCAGACCAGTATTATGTGTTATCCCAAATTCTATTTGACATTTATGTTTCTTAATATCTAAAGTCTATTTAAATATACACACATATCAATATATTTAAATTTGTGTGTATGTGTGTATATGTATATATGTATAGATAGGTCTACTTCAGTCGATCAAACCTTTACAAGTTCGAGCCACATATGGCCGAGACCGTATGTTCGAACTTGTAAAAGTTCGAAAGCAAAAGTAAAACCACTAAAAACAAAAAAACCCCAGAAAAGTAAACGTCTATAGCTGGGAGGAGGGGCTACGCCCCCCTTCCCCCCATCCCCTTACTTAAATATACCAACTCCGAGATCGCAGTGCATTGTAGAAATGGGAGATCTTCCTTTTCTGCTCTATACAGAGATCTCCATTCAGTCAGATTGGACTTTTATAAGTTCAAACATATAGTCTCGGCCATATGTGGTTCGAACTTATAAACCTTCAATCGACTGAAGGGGACCCATATATGTTTGCTTGTGAGATTATATTATGAATATGAATTCTGATGTCACTCTTTCATTCCTTGATGCTAGAAAATGAGCCCAAATGGGAAATTCCCTATGGTTAATAAAATAATCTACTTTTCAATAAAACTTCAGAAAATTCTTATGGTTTCATTTCTCTAAGTCTTTAGGGTTTCTAATACCATGATGGGGAATCCAAGTCAAAGTATGATTAAAGTTCATGAAATTAGTATTGTTCCAGTCTTTGATGTTAGCCAAAAGTGCTGTTCAGAGCACCAGCAATATGCCCAGAACTGACTCCTTCTGCATTTTATATGGAGTTACATGCATCAATAGCATATCTGAATAAGACTAAATTCTCTTGTACGAGACCCATTACTCCTATTACTATTGGAACTATCTAGGTATCTTTCTTCCACATTGCCCTCATTTTTGCCTGCAAATCCTGGTATTTTATTACTTTGTTTCTGTCTGTACATAAGACACTGTAATCACTGGCTGTAGCAGTTTCAATGATCAATGCTATTTTTGTCATCTTTTCTTAGACTACTATATCTGGTTTTCTCACATCTGTGTTGAACTATTGGTAATGAGTAGTCCCATGTGATATAAACTTCATCATTCTCTATAATGCTTTGTGGCTCATGTTTTCAGTGCTTCTCAGCCACTTCAGTATTGTAATGATTGCAGAATCCCAAGTGCAACAGTCTTGCCACATTATTATGCCTTTCAGTATACAAGCCCTCTGCCATTAATCCATCACATCCATTAACAAGATGTGTGTGACTGTTTCCAGTTCTGCTTTACAGAACATGCATTTGTTTGTTTCTCCCAACGTTAAGTGGATTTTGTAAACCAATGTATCCACAGTATTGACTGTTCATCTTTTGGCTTAAATTCACCTCTCCATAACCATTCCTGTGTCAGATCTTGTTTGACCTGAGGTTGTTCCAAGAGCTTTCTGGACCTGCAACTATATTTATGCCTTTTCTACATTTCTTGCCTTCTCATATGATCATTCTCCTTACATTATTTTGTTTTTTGGCATATTCAGTTGCTGCCTGATTTATGTCTACTTCTGGTTTGGTTTCCATTCATGCTTGACACTGATATGCTTCTGCTAAATTAGGCAGAGAAGTCCTCTTAGATTTATTCTTTTCATGTTAAAAAGTTTCATTATGATTGGATCCGGTAAGGTCAGTAGATTTGTATGCAGTCCTACAGTTGCAGATCTGTACATGTAATCAATTTTGAGGAGGCCCATACTTCCCTCAGAATGAGGAATATATAATCATGGTATACACTGATTTTTATATATCATTTGATAAGCTTGAAGTATTTTTCTTGTTTTCCTGTCCAATTGATCCAATACCTTTTGATTTATAGCAGTTAAGAATGAAAGTGCCATCAAAAGCAATAGACAGTCTGAATGTACTTAGCTGCCAAGTATCCTCTGCAATGGGATTCAGTTGCTGGTAGTTAGGTATGTCTTAACCAAACAGATGTCAATAACATCTCACTTGTGAAGTACTAAGCACTTCATACACTCATTAAGTCTGTGTAAATTACATGCATAAACATTTCATGATTAGACTGTTGTAGAGAGACAGGATGTAAGTTTTGTACAATGAAAGTAACTCAGCAGAATGTTTGGGAAATCTAGCATTTAATGCTATTACTTGGGTCTGCAGTTAGTAGTTGATACATAATCTGCCAACAGCAAAGTGAAGGAGTCAAACTCATCAAATGATGCATTCTCTGAAACTAGGAGTGATATCAATTTACAGCTGTTTTTTGTAGAATGGCAAACCCCTTCCACTCCTCATATTGGGACTTCCTGCTACAACCCTTTGACTTGTATCTAACTCTACTGTTGCACAACCGTTGGGAGAAAAACACTGTACAAAGTGTAAAAAACTGCTCCAGCAAAGTGCAGTTGTGCATTATAAACTGATTTTAGCAACTGCATTATAGGTGACTTTAGATTTGGGAAATATTATAGGCAGGACTCCCATATTACCTTAGTACATCGCAGGACAGCATTCTACTATTCAGACTCCGATATAGTACCCTACCTGTACAATCCTTAAAACTGTAAGACTACTTGCCTTAGGTGATATGTGAGTTATATGATATCAAATCATACCGACTTTAGCCCTTTAACTGGAGCAATGTATTCTAGCTCATTACAATTTTTTGTCACAAAAACATTAAAGAAAAGATTTAAAATGTGAATAGTGGTATGCATTATTTATTAATTTATTTATTGACATTTGATTACCGGGAAAGTCCGACTGGGTAGGTTTCCATTTTCAGTAGATGTCTGGGAGAAAAGCACCAAGGTATTACAAAAAACATTTGAAGAACAAGAATTTTACAATCTCTAGAAATAATACAAAAATGTCTATAGTTTAAATAACTATACCAAATTATACATGATGTAAAAACATTGGTTAAGAATAGGTACAACTTATATGACGATTTAATATTTAGAGAAATTTTAGTCAATTTTAGTCAATTTATAGAGAAATTAAAGGTAAGTTAGTATAATACAAACAGGAGTTGCATCATGAAATAAGAGAAAAAACAGGGTTATGGCATATTTAGAAAGGGAGTCGGGGAGAGAAACTGATTGAGTAAGAAAGTGAGTGAGGAAGGGAAAGTAAGAAGGTACAAGTATGAATAGGTATTTGTCCGTAATTACAGATACAGCTTATCCTGGGGTTGAACAAGAACAAAGCCACATTTTGGCTAGGAAGTCTTTTACAATTGTTTTAAAGAACTTAAGGGAGGGTACTGACCTGATAGATACAGGCAAGGGATTCCAGGTCTTAGCAACATGGTATTAGTACAGATCATGCCCAACAGATTTGATAGATTTGTGAACAGACAGGAGTTTTTGGTCATTAGACTATAGTGACCAATTGGGAACATAGTTGTGCAGAAGGATATTTAATTCCTGGCAAGCAGATGGATGCTAGATTATTTTATAGGTGGTAAGAAGTTGTACATATATTAAATGATGGGATAGTTCTAACCAATGTAGGTTAGAACTACCCCATCATGTAATATATGCACTGTACTGAAAGGAATATTTGCTGCAAATTTAGTCTCTTTATTACAGTATTCTTTAAGTTTTGATTTTGTGATGCCTGGAGGTTAATCATTTATTTATTATTTATTTATTTTATTTTACATTTGTTGACCGGGATAGTCTAACTGGATACATGCCCATTTTCATCAGAGGCCCGGGGAGAAAAGCTCCAATTACACAGATAAACATCGGACTTATGAGCCAAGTATATTTACAAAGTAAGTAAAGTGTGGCCCTCAAGAGGGACTCACAAGATTGTCATAGAATAATAAACAAGTGGGTTACAACAACCAGTTATCGTTTACAAAGTATGTGAAGTGTGGCCTTCATGAAGGGAGTCACAAGATTCACAGTGTAACATAATGTACAAAACAAGAAGGTTACAGCAAGCATTTGTGAGCAAAAAATGAATATAGTACTGTTTAAATAAGGAAGTAAATATGAAGATTAAACAGAATTGGTACAGGGACAGAGCCAGTGGATTTTAAAATACTGTTTGAGGCCTTTTTTGAAGAGACCTAGAGAGGGTACAAGGGTAGTAATGATGGGAGCACCATAACATAGGGGAGGAGGTAAGTAGTGACAAGTGTAGTTTTAGTCATGTTGGTGAGAAAGATTTTAGCTCTTTTGATAAGCTTTTTTTTTTTTTTTTTCAGTTTTGTATGTACAGATCAAATTTAATATTATCATCCATTATCATCCCTAATAATTTGCTGTGAGAAGTGACTTCACTGGTTGTATTATTAAGAGTGAGGATTATACATTTTGTTTTTCATGTGAGAGGGATTTGGAGGAGAAAAATAACTTTTTTGGGGTTGAGCATGGACATAAGTTATGAGATACAAAGCTGTGTTTCAGTGGCTGTTAAAGCTACCTGACTTTTTTTTTTGAGATGTGTCACATGCACGTAAGTGTGGAGTCATCAATGTATTATAGGTTCATAGGTTGGTACTGGGCTATCTGCCTGAAGGCATATATTAGCCCAGACACATTGTGCGGTATTCACCGCCCCTTTAGTAGTTCCCTAGACCCTTGTACTAGCAGCTAGTACCCTTGGCCCCTATCTAGTAGTGCTGTTGGTGTGATCCCCTGTGTGAACTTTCTGTTACCCATCCACTCATCAAGGTTCCTCTTGAAGAGTGATAGTGAGGGGCTCTGTCTTATGTAGATCGGGACACTGTTCCATAGTAAGGGAAGTCTCTGCGAAGGGAATCTATCCCTCCAGCTTGTTCTATTCATTGTTGTGTTGAGGTTTATATCCCTAGAGCGTGTAGCTCGAGTAGATTTGGTTTTGCTAAGATGGAGCATGTTCAACAATTCTGGGTTGGACATGGCTCTGTACGTTAGACAGAGATCGCCTCTGAGAAAGCGGTATGCAACAGAGAACAGTCTTAGCTTTTTCAATCATGCTGCATAGGGCAACTGTTTGAGGCCAGTAATCCTCTTGGTTAGGTACCTCTGTGGTTTCTCCAGCTGCTGGAGATGTCTAGCCAGGTACATTCCAATTGGTGCATTGTACTCAATAATGGGTCTGATGAGGGAAGAGTAGAGGGGCACCATTACATCCTTAGATCTTGATGCGAACCCTTTCGTGATCAGATGGGTCACGTTATTCTAACCACTTTGGCAACATGGTTATCAAAGGAAAGCTGACTATCTACTTGGGTCCCTAGATCCCTTATTTCTTCTTCAGATTTCAGGGGATTACCTCCTATGTTGTAGTTTGCGGGTACTCTGTTTTTTCAAAGGGGATTACTACGCATTTTTTAGCATTTAGCTTGAGACCATGGCTTTGACACCATACATCAGTCTCATCTAGGCCCTTCTGGAGGATCTCCATGTCAGCCAGAGACTCTATTATAGCACCCAGTTTGCAGTCGTCCGCAAATTTAGTCAGCCACAGCCCTTCCATGCTTGCCTGTACTTCTGAGAAGTATATGCCAAACAGGAGGGGCCCCAGGACAGAGCCCTGAGGCACACCACTCGTTACTGGTCTGGATTTGGACATAGATCCCACTACTCTTACTTTATGGGATCTGTCTGAGAGCCAGTTTGCAATCCATCTTGTGATGTAAGGGTTTATGCCCAGGCTGGTGAGCTTATCAATAATACCTGAATGGTGTCAAATGCTTTAGCAAGGTCAAGGTAAGCTGTGTGAACCTCCTTTCCCTTATCTATAGCCTGAGTAACTGTCTCAAAGAAATCCGCTAGGTTCAGGAGGCATGATCTGCCCTTGACGAAGCCGGACTGTGTGGGGTCCAGTGACTGGAGGTTCCCAATCTCTCCATTTATGAGTTCCATAATGATTCGCTCCATAGCCTTACAGATCGGACTGGTCAGGCTTATTGGTCGGTAGTTCCCAGGGTCAGTTGTGGCCCCACCGTTGCCGTGCACCATTCTATGGGCACATATCCTGTGGAGAGGCTGAGACTGAACAGGGTATTAAGATGCGAGGTTAATTCCTTTTGGAGCTCGTGTATGACACAGCCTGGGACACCATCTGGTCCCATGGAGGCAGTGTTTTTAGCTTTAGATTGGTTAACAAGGCTCTAAGTATCAGTAATAATTGGACTTACACAATCCCCTGGAATGGCAATAGGCCCTGTAGGTGGTGAGCGGGAGGGGGGGGGGGGATTTGCACTGAACCTGTCAGCCAAGATGTTGGCAATGTCAGAAGGGTCAGTGTATTTTGCTCCATTTTGTACTAGCTCAGAACAGACCTGAGCATTGCCATTTAGGTTTTTGATGTAGCCATAGAAGGCCTTATGGTTTTCCTTGGCAACTTTCATTTCAAAATTAGCTTTAGTTGACTTGATGAGGGCCCCCAATTTCTTACTAATGCTGATCAGGGATGATTTTTCTACTTGAGATTTGGGCTTTTTTTGTATAAGTCTCCTCCTTTTATTATAAAGTTTGCTTATGGTTGGGGTCCACCAGACTGGTTTCTTCTTGCTTGAGGAAGGAGTCTTGGTTTTATTTGGGATAGCACATTCCATGCAATCCTGAAGATGCATATAGAGTGCCTTGGTGTAGGATTCCGCATCCTGGATATCATTATCCTTCTGCAAGGGAATAGTGAAGCTTTCCACTTCAGATGCAAGTAGTTTGAAGTTTGCTTTGGAAAGGTTTTGGAATATGGTTTCTTTGACTGGGGGAGGTGGAGGGGTGAGGATGTCCAGGGTTATCAGATTGTGGTCGGATCTGACCAAGGAGGGAGTGATAACGGGTGTGGTACAATGGGAGCCCATATTTGTGATGATTAAATATGTTGTCCCCTCTAGTGGGGGAACATACTAGTTGTTCAAGGGCATTTGAATTTATAAATTCTATGAATCACTGAGCATAGGAGTTGGAACATTGGTAGTTCACCCAGTCTATACCAGGGTAGGTGAAATCACCCAAGATTATGCTGTTGGGTAGGACCTTTATATTTTACAATGTCTCAAGGAATGCAGAGTGAGCATCTTGGGACATGGTGGGCGATCTATAACCGGCTACGACTTGAAATGTGGTTTTGCCTGCTGATAGTTGCGCATGGATGATCTCTTGGGCATTATGCTGCGCTACTAACCTGGAGATATGGGTATCCTTGATGAATATGGATACACCTCCACCCTTTGTACTTTTTATATTAGGGATGCTTGCTGTGTAGATGACAGGAGGGTGTTAGTGACTGTTAAAGAAGAAGGGACCAAGGATAGAGCCTTGTGGTAAACTGGCAGTGACTGGGAGGTATGGAGTGCCATTTTGCTGACTGATAACTATGGGATAGGTAGCTTTTGAACCATAGAAGGGGAGGCTGAGATAGACCTAGTGAGGACATTTGAAGAAGATGTTTGCTGTGACAAACTGTGTTGAGGACTTTAGGCAAGTCCAGAAATAATGAGGAGACTATTATGCCATTATCTCTAGCTTTACTTACAATGTCTGTAAGTGTTAGAACTGCAGTGTCAGTACTATGGAAGGGATGGACGCCATGTTGTGTGGGGGGATACAAGTTCTTCCTACTGTAGGTAGTTTTGCAATTGTTTGTGAATGCATTTTTTAAGTATTTTGGAGAGGGGGATATGATTCCTGTAGGCCTAAATTTAGTAATATCTGCTGAATGTCCTCCTTTGTGTAGAGGGGTAATGTAGGATTTTTTCCAGAGAGAAGGAATGTGGGAGTCCTGGACTGACATATTTATAAAGACTGAGACAGGATAGGCAATGCTATCAACTGCTATTTTAAGGTACTCGCTTGGAAGGTCATTAGCTGATGTACAGCATGGTCTGAGGTTGGATGTGGGCATAGGTTTGAAAGTGGATGTGATGACATGTAGCTGTTGGGCAGGGTTGGGATTGAGTACTGGGGAATCCTTGGTTAGAGATGCCTTACTACCTGTGAAATAAGAGTTGAATTGTATTGCAGATTCAAGTGACGAGTTATTGGGAGAGGGGTTACAGTTGAATTTTTGACTGGAATGTAAGATTTCTTTAATGATTGACCAGAATTATTTTAGGGCTGTATTTACTGCTGTGCTAAAAGTTATTATAGCATAAATTTTTGTCTTCATTTATTTGCTTTTTACTACATTTGCACAACATTTTTAAGATATTGAGGTGTTTTATATTTTGGACATTCTTTCCACACTTTTTTTCTATCCTGCATTAGCATTCTTCACTTTTTGGATAGACAAATTACATTGTTTGCTTTTAGTCCCTTCCTTCTAGGAGGTGTAAGATATTTAGAAAAATTGTACTGAATTCATTTACAGCATCATCTAAGGGGAGTATTTTTAGGATGTTTCAGTTAATTGATGTTAGGGTAGTAATGAATCATTCTGGGTTAAACTTGGACAGGTGAGTTTTATTACTATACTGTTTAAGTGGATGTGTGAGATTTCTGGTTTTATAGACTGGGTGTAGTAGTAAGGGTGTTTGTGGTAGGTTAGGGAATGGGTGTCACATGTAGTACAAAACTATGTTTTTATGTATGTTGGTTGAGCTGTAGCTAATACTTTCACAAAGATGTAGACTATTCATCTGCCAAGAATATTGGGGAAATAAATGATCACATAGATGCATATGTTGCTAGATAGTTATGTTCTTGTTCCTTATGACCAAATCTATATTCATCCTTCTAAACTATACACTGTGGTTTGTGGAATATGCCCTTGTTGCACTCTTATTACTTAAAGATTTTCTTTTATTAATGGTATTAAGTTTGATACAAGATGTTTATTTACTTTTGATTTCATTGCTGCTGTTTATGCTCTTAAGTGTCCTTGTAATTTATTTTACAAAGGAGAAATCAAAGGAAAGTTCAAAGACAGATTAATTGAACACTTGAGTAAAACTAGACAAAGTAAAAAGGAGACCTTGATTGCGGGACAAAATTTTTACATTACCATAATACTAATAATAGCTTGCTTTTGGCTTCTGTTTTACTTCAGTTGACACCTTGTTTTGTTGGAAGTTATGCTGTTCAACTGCTTTATAAGAAAAGTATTTGTATTTTGAAGTATAGCACTTTAAGGCCACATGGTTTCAATATGGAATTAGGTTGGAGGCCTTTGAATGGGTAATTGTTTTTGCATCAGTTGATGTGATATATTTAACTCATCATTTTCCTGTGTGTTTTATTCCCCCAGAAGGCTCGGCTGAGGTGCCAGGGATTGTTCAGTAAAGCTGCTGAAATAAGTGGTTGCGGTTTCTTTGCCTGTAAGAGTAACTTATCTAATTAGTTTAGCTGATACAGAAGAGAGGGTCTGGTTGACTAGGAGCTAGAATAGTTGGGATCCTAAGAGAAGGTTAAACCCTTGTTGAAAAGGGAAACATTTTGCTTTATCAGTAATTTACCATGGTTTTCATTTTTAGAGGAATGGTTAATAAATCTCCGTATATTATTGGTTATTGTTTAAATATGTGTGGAATTTGTTTCTCATGCAGATGCTGGGAGGGGAGACTATATTCAAGTTGAAAGTGTAGAATGCCTTTGCCTAAGGCTTTTCTGGAGGTTTTAGTTAAGAAACAGGTGATTTTTATTGACCCAAAATAGGAGACAGGTACCCTTTTTTTTCCTTGTGTAGTCAATGTGGTGGGAAAAGTTAAGGGAGGGGCTAAATCAAATGCCAATGTATTTATAAAAGTTGTATTTTCTTTTTTAATTTCTCCAAATCTTTTGGGTTTCTAATACCATGACGGGAATGGACCCCATTCCGAAGTCAAAGTATGATTAAAGTTCATGAAATTAATATTGTTTCAATCTTTGTCAGTCAGAAGTGCTCTTCGCAGCACCCAGAGTGTGCCCAGTAATGACTCCTGCAATTCATATGGAGTTACATGTATCGGTAACATATCTAAATATGATTGTAGATACTTTTTTATAAGACTCATTGCTCCTACTACTATTGGAACTGCCTGGGTATCTTTCTTCCACATTGTTCTCATTTCTGCCTGCAAATCCTGATATTTTATGACTTTATGTCTCTCTCTGTACGCAAGACACTGTAATCACTGGGTGTAGCTAGATCAATGCTACTTTTGTCTTCTTGTCATGGACCACAATATCTGTTTTTCTCGCATCTGTCTTTTGAACTGTTGGTAATGGATGATCCCATGTGATGTAGACTTCATCATTTTCTATAATACTTTGTGGCTGATGTTTGCAGTGTTTTTCTGTGGGGGTGTTATTATGGTCATAGAGATCCAAAGAGTATTGTGTTTTTTTAGGTTTCGGTTAGGTGATAAAAATCATAGTTTTGGTTTTGCTGGATCTGAGAAGGAGGCTTTTGTTTGAGGTCCAGTAGATTAGGACCAGGAAATCTGCTTGCAGTTCTGTCTGGAGTTTGGGCACTGAGTTGTTTGTGTGAAATAGTGTCATCTGCAAAGGAGTTGAGGTAGATCAAAGGGAAGTTTATTGATAAAGATGGACAATAGTAGAGGAGCAAGTACCGAACCTTATGGTACTCCTCTTTGAAGGCTGACTGATTAGAAGATTGAGGTGTGAATTTTGATGGAGAAATGGTAATTGGTGAGAAAGTTTAGAAAATAAGGTAGGGAATGGGGATTTTTGTCACTTTGAAATAGGTGATGGGGGAGAATGTTGTAGTCAACAAGGCTGATGGTTTTGTAAGGACAATAAGGATGGCACCAGTGAGATGGTCTCTCTCCATAGCTAGTAGTATTTAATTGGTTAGGGTTCATAGCACTGTGAGTATGCTACAATAGGACCAAATCCTGTGTCACATGTGGGAGAGGAGGTTGAATGTAGTCATGTACTGGGTGAGTTCAACATTGATAACTCTTCTCAAATTGTCGTCTATAATGGGAAGGATAGAGACTGACCTGTATTGTTAAACTTTGGTGGGGTTAGATTGTTTTGCGATTGGGCTGATGGCTATTTTCCTTATATTTGGCATGCTATTTTGTGTTAGGCAGAAACTGAAGATGTGCTGCAGAAATGTTGTGAGGAAGTCCCTTCAGTGATGTATGAACTAGGGATAGAGTCATCTACACTTGGTGGATTGTTAGTTTTTATTTGTTGTAGAAGATGTTCTAAGTCTCTTGTTTTGACGTGTTTAAAGTAAAATTGAAGGATGTAGAGAGGTTGCTGTGGGGGAATGTGATGGCCAGTGAAAGTGTATAAGAGGATGGGTATGTTGGAGAATTTGGAGAAGTCGGAGATTGAGACTCTAGGTGTTGCTGCTGGTAGGTTGTTTTGAATATCCCTCTCTGTTTTCTATGCCTGCCATGTGTAATCTCTAAGTTTTAAAGGGGATTTAAATTCAGTAATTAGCCAGTAATAAATTCCTATTTTGTATAGTTAAGAAATTATAGGGAAGAATTTGTACTGGGAGGATCTGAGTGTACTGTGGCAAGGTTTGGGTTGTTTAGGTTTAATATGAAAAGCCAGTCTGTGATGAGGAGGGTTCCTTTATGTGTTTTATTTTTTTTTTTTTTGTATCCGAGTCTGTTTTTGGCCTGAATGAGATTAATTTAGGATATTTTTTTTGTTGGGGGGTATATATTGGGAATCTTATTGTGCAATGGTTACTAATAGAAGGAGGGTGGATGATCATGTCTGAGACTAGACTGAGGTTGTTGGTGATGATTAGATCTAGAAGGAAATGACTGCTAGTGATGAGGTTAGGTCATATGGTTTGTTGCAGTAGTTGTTTAAGGTTGAAGTTGAGCAGAATGTCATTGATGCCAGCTAAGTTGAGTGAAGCATATTAAGGCTGAAGTCACCTAAGAGAACATGGTTACTTTTGTGTCCTACTTGAGATTTAATTTCTTGAATTAATGTTTGGAATTTGTCAGGTGTGGAAGGAGGAGGAAGGTATGCTTTTGAGAGGTCAGTGTTTTTTATTTTTGTTGTTGTTTGTGGCAATTTGTAGAAGTAGCCAGTTAGGGGCAGTGGCAGAAAGTGTGTTAGCTTGGGTTAAAGTTGGATGTTTACATCAGTTTTATAGAGGAAGAGGGTTCCCCACTGTTTCTTGGGCTGGACCTTGAATCTAGAAATGAATTATGAAGGGAAGAATGGTGAAAGTGTGGGTTGTCTTGCTTTGATCAATGACTCGGTAATATAAGTATGTTAGGGTGGTACAGTTGAAGTGTATCAACCTGGTCTACTTTGTTACACAGGTTTTGTGCATTAATTTATTGACATTTGATTACTGGATAAGTCCAACTGGGTAGGAGTCCATTTTTAGCTTAATTATTTTATTATTGCTATTTTTTTTATTAACAGGCAAGAGAATTGGGGTGGGACAGGTTGGTTTCAATATTGCTCCTAATGACAAGAATGAAAAGTATTGGTATGAGTTTGTAGTATTTTTGGAAGTTGTACTGTATTTTTGTGTAGCAAAAACTTAACATGGATGGAAATAGACAGTGGGTCTGCATTTTTGTGGTCAAGTTGGGTGTTGGATAGCTTAGTTGTACCAATGGTTTGGAAGTTGGCAGATAGGGTGGTTGTGAGGTTGTTATTGGTATGAGTTTGTAGTATTTTTGGAAGTTGTACTGGAATAGTGGTTATAAATGAAGGGTTGGGGGTTGTGCTAGTCTGTGTGTCCTATGGTTTAATATTACGCTTGTTGTGTATAACAGTAATTAGAATCAATATGGTTTGCAGTTTGATATGTAAGGGTAGTGTAGTATTCACTATATATGCACAAGAAAATAATTTTCTTGGGTGGCGTAAGCCAGGGAACCTTGTTGGCTAGGCTTACGTAGGCCCTTGGGCTGATAGCCTAGTACCTACCTATGAAAGTATGGTGAGGTTGTTTGCATAGAGAGTAGTGATTATAAATGAAGGGTTGGGGTTGTGCTAGTCTGTGTGTCCTACGGTCTAATATTATGCTTGTTGTGTATAAGAGTAATTAGAATCAATATGGTTTGCAGTTTGATATGTAAGGGTAGTGTCGTATTCACTATATATATGTTGGGGACTTGGTAGTTCAGTTGTGCTGGGTTAGTTATGGTGTGTGATGTGAGTATGATTTGGATTAAGGGTAGTTGTTAGATATTGTTTGGTGCAATATTTTTGTTAGTGATGTGCATTGTAGGTTACCTTTAAAACTAATTTGTCAGGTAAGCCAAAGGGGGGGATGTTGTGTGTAAATGTATTGATTTGGGGTGGGAGCTTGGTTTAATCAAATGGGGGAGATGAATGTTGAGTATACATGTATAGATCTGGGAGTAGGGTTGCTGGGGAATTGGGGGTGGAAGGAGAGTGAAGCAGGTCATAGCAAATGGACTAATGAGAGTCAATCAGTCTGAACATGACCAGAATGAAAAGAAACCAGCACCAGTATGCAGAACTAGTGTAATATGTATTTACAAGGAACCTGAGCAAAGAGCAAATAAATACATGGAAGAGTTTTCCTTCTGGGCATGCAATTCTGTAAAACTGATCCTATACTTATGACATATATAGCTACAAGGGAACCTGTACCTCAGTAGACAAGCAAGCAGTGAGGGGGGGGGGGTGCAGCACATCCAGGCCCTTTTGGAAATGGATATAGTATAAATTAATTCTAAATACAAGTTAATTACAGTTCAGTAATCTCAGGAAAACTGAAGCAGATGCAGTATAATCACAAGAGAGGAGGGCATGATTCATACCAGTGTAATCTTTATTTAGTCAAAGATGTCCAACAGTACATTGGATAAAAGGTTGTGTTCCACTTAAGTGAGTCTGTTATACCTGATTCTCACTACACCTTTCTAAACATACTGGAAAATATTAAGATAGAACCTAACACCCTAATACTGGGTGATTTTAATTACCCTGCCATTAACTGGGAAAACTATTCATGTACCAACACCTTTGCCCAACAGTTCTTGGAATTCATAAATTCCAATGCCTTGGATCAACTAATCCATAGTCCCACCAGGGGCTCCAGTATCCTAGACCTGGTCATTACCAACATGGGAAATCGATGCTCCACACCTATGGTCACCCCCTCGTTAGTCAGGTCTGACCATAAGCTAATCACCCTTAACATCCACATCCCACCCCCCACCCCCCAGTAAGAAAACCTCCATAAAAAACTTCTCCAAAGCCAACTTCATGCTACTCAAGTCAGAAATGACAAACTTCATGTCACCCGTGCAGACGGGATGTGAAAGTTCAACTGCTGAATCCTACACTAAGGCACTGTACGAGCACATCCACTCATGCATGAATCGTGCCATCCCAAATAGAACCAAGATGCTCTCATCCAAAAAAAGGAAGCCAGTCTGGTGGTCCCCTGCCATAAATAAACTTTACAACAAAAGGAAGAAACCGTTGCAGAAAAGGGAAAAATCCCAGGATGCAAAAAACTCCCTTACCAGCCTCAGTAAGAAACTGAGATACCTCATAAAATCCTCCAGTGCTAGTTACGAAAATAAAATTGCCAAAGATTCCAAAGATAATCACAAGGCATTCTTTAACTATGTCAAGAATCTAAATGGCAATGCTCAGATCTACTCTGAGCTAAAACAGAATGGCATTAAATATACTGATCCCAAGGATATTGCCAATATCCTAGCAGATCGATTCAGTGCCAACTTCACCCCCCTCTCACCCCCTAAATGGCCCATCTCAATACCGGAAGATTGCCATATTCCGGTAATAATGGCCACACAGGTAAAAAAACGCACTCTCCAAAGCTAAGAATACAGCATCCATGGGACCAGATGACATCCTGGGCTGTGTACTACATGAACTACAATATGAACTGGCACCTCACCTAAGTGTCATGTTTAATCATAGCCTCACCTCAGGTTTCATGCCCACTGAGTGGCGCAGAGCTACAGTTATCCCACTCCACAAGGGGGGGATCCACCTTGGACCCCGGAAACTACCATCCCATCAGTCTGACGAGCCTGATCTGCAAGGCCATGGAGCGTATTATCATGGAACTTATAAACAAAAACATTGGCAGCCTTCAAACACTGGACCGCACCCAGTTTGGGTTTGTGAAGGGCCGATCTTGTCTCCTGAACCTGATTGACTTCTTCGAATCAGTCTCCAGAGCCATGGACAAGGATAATGTGGTCCACACAGCCTATCTAGACCTTGCCAAGGCCTTTGACACCATCCCCCACTCTGGAATTATAGATAAACTTACTAAGCTTGGCATTAATCCCTACGTCACCCAATGGGTAGCTAACTGGCTTACTGATAGAACCCACACTGTAAAAGTAGCAGACTCCAAATCCAGCTCCAGACAAGTGGAGTACATCAAGGTTCAGTCCTGGGACCGCTCTTGTTTGGCATCTACTTCTCTGAAGTACAGGCCAACACTAAGGGACTCTGGCTAACAAAGTTCGCAGATGACTGCAAACTGGGAGCCATTATTGAATCCCCAAATGATGTGGATACTCTACAAAAGGGCCTTACAGAAACAGATGCTTGGTGGCAGAGCCATGGGCTCAAGCTCAATGCCAAGAAATGTATAGTTATCCCCTTTGGGAAAAAACATGTACCCGTGAATTACCACATAGGTGGCAGTACACTAAACACCGAAAGTGTGATAAGAGACTTAGGGACACAGGTGGACAGTGGTCTCACCTTCGATAACCACATCGCCACAACAGTCAGGAAATCCTTCTGTGTGGCACACCTCATCACTAAGGGCTTTTCATCCAGAAAAAAGAGGTCATTGTCCCACTGTACTCATCCCTCATTAGACCCATTATAGAATACAATGCCCCATTTGGTATGTACCTCTCAAGACATCTGCAACAACTGGAAAGGCCGCAGAAATACCTCACTAAAAGAATCACAGGCCTAAAGCAGATGCCCTACGCTGACCACCTTAAAAAACTCCAGCTATACTATGTCGCATATCGTCTACTCAGAGGCGATCTCTGCTTAACATACAAGGCCATGTCAAACCCAGAGCTGTTGGACATGCTACACTTAAAGAAATCCCAATCCCTCAGAGCCACACCCTCCAGGGATCTAAATCTTGTCATCACAATAAACAAAACATGCTGGAGGGATAGGTTCCTGACCCAGAGACTCCCCAGACTCTGGAATAGATTGCCCACACATGTCAAGCAGAGTGCCTCTTTGGCCGTCTTCAAAAGGAACCTTGACGATTGGATGGGAGAAAGGAAATTCACCCCGGGGATCACGTCAGTCGCCCTGCTAGACAGGGGTCCAGGGAAGTAAATAGTATGGGAAGAAATAGCCAGGGAATTGTTATGGCTAGGCTTGTATAGGCCCTGGGGCTGATAGCCTAGTACCAACCTATGATGGCAATTGCATCTTCTGCATTCGGAAGCTGCAATATAAAACCATACTCTGCAAACAAGAGATAGCATTACTATGCACAGTTATGCTATATTACTCAGTTGTGATGGCAGAAAAAAATCAAGCTATCTAGTTTATCCTATTTGTGTAGTTAGTGTCTTTCAGTTGTCTCTCCTATGCCTCTTCTGAAATTAACACCTGTGTGATGTGGACTGTTACTCCTCTAATAGCCTAACACATCTTGCATTCCCAGCATTTTCTGAAAAATAAACTTAAAATGCATAAGATAAACAAATGTTAGTATTTTGTGAACAACAAATGCTATTAAGACAGTACAAATAGCAATGGTATCAGTAAGTTTTATTTACAGTGAAAATAGTCAGTGCATTCATAGTTTTCCCATAAATGTTATAATATATTATAATGCACACAAATCCAAAATTATATTTTTACTACTCCTTCACAAACAAATTTTCATATCTTGGAAACTGTACAGTCTAGACATGTACTGTTCGAACATTTTTGTTAACAGACAATATTTTTATTTTTATTTTATTTTATTTTACATTTGTTGACCGGGATAGTCTAACTGGATTTATGTCCATTTTCAGTAGAGTCCCGGGGAGATAAGCTCCAGGAGATTACTAGACTACTAACATACAGGTACTAGTTGCTGTACAGTTAAATACTATAAATTTTAAACAGTTCAGGAATTTTCACAGTTTATACAAAAAACATGTTACAAGCATTAGATAAGATATTTTAGACTGTATGTACAAGACGTCATTAGTAACTAAAAAGTAATTGTTAAACAAATACATTCTTCAAATTTCAACATGACAATAAGAAATTTCCTCTGTGAGTGTACACTATTAAGATATTTTCAGAAATATGAAAACATATGCTTAATTCTGTAATTAGCAATATGAATAACACAGAATACCTCTGAAGATATGCAACTTACAGTGCAACTATCAAAGCTAGTTTTCTTCAACAACATCTAAGGTTTCACCTGATATTATGCAACAGTTTGCAAGTCACTTGTTTTTTGAAGTATTAAGTAGAATGGAAATATTGTTTATTCTCATAATTATTAACAACCAGTAATATCTCAGGTATATTGTGATATAAATGGACATTGACAATGACGTTTCCTGTCTTCCACCATGGCATATCTTACCATATCTTTCAATAACATGTAGGGCTCACCATTATGAAAACAGGACCATAAATATGAAACTATGAATAATAAGTGACAGTATTAATTTCTCTACTGCAGGACATCATAGACAAACAATATTAGTTTCATTTTGTTAATAATCTCTTGCTCTTTCTATTATGGCCTATTATTAGCTGGTACGTCACTTAGTAAATGAAGCCAGGCCCAAAAAGATCTGGATGTCGTAATTAGCCATGAGTGTGAAGTGGAGGTATACAAAAAACGCTATAGACGTGAATGATTTAACCCACTACACTTTCTAGGTCTTCTACTCTTTGGTCTTGCAGTCTACTACTCTTTCTAGTAACTTGCCCCACTTATTCACTGCTCTTTCTCTGAAAATAATATCTGACATTTGGATTGAACTTTGCAGTCATGCCCCTCTTTCCTTTTCTGACTTTCCTCTTGAACTACATTTTACCACATTGTCCACTAAATGCCTAGTGCTCCTATTTTTTCCTTTCTTGCCTATCCTCAGATGAGAATAGATTTTGCTCCAGCAGCCCTTCTTTGCACCTATTGTCCTAAATTACTCTTATTACCCAGGCATCCTTTATCTGTTCCTTGTACAGGTTGCAAAAGACTATACTGCAGCTGGGCTTGGTCAGGGAACTCTAGAGGAATAATATAATCTCACAGTTCATGCTATGATCTTATAGCATAGTGCATTCATCTACTAAACTGTTTTTGATTAATGTTAACACCAGAGTAAAAGTGTTTCTTAACTGTATTTCTCAAATGAACAAAGCTTAGTACTGTTAAGAAACTGCTACTCTGGCATTAACATTGATTCGGAGAGGTCTACAGCTCTTGAAACTAGTTTAGTAGATGAAAGTACTTATCTTTCATTTTAGTGGCTTGATAAAGTTTCATTTCAGTTCTTTCAAACTGTGTTTTTATTTTTTATTCATTGGATAAGTAAAATAACTCTACATCATCTTGTATAGCTGGTCCCTGTTTACCAATTGCTTACATTGTTGTCACAGCGTTTTTTTTACTGAAATCTTGAGCATTGCAGTTTTTAAAAATTTAAGTTTTTAAGTTTGTGAAATAAAATTTTTGACATGTAGGCTGTGTCCCTAACATTTCCTACTTATACTAACTCTGAGATCACTGTACTTTAAACTGGAGGAAAGTTCACATTTTTTGAAATTTTGTGACTTGCAAGTGAAGTCCTTGAAATTTGGATATATTTTAAGTTATATCATACTGGAATGCATATTTGCATTCAGGTATGCTAAACTGATTTACATAGTGCAGATCAGCATATGTGAGGCATAATGGAGCAGATGTTAGTGTTGCTGCTTCATAGGGCTTGGATTTTTGGTTTGGTTCTTGGTCGGGATACTTTCTATAAAGAATCAGCATGGCATTTCTATGCCTCTGTTGTTTTTTGCTAGGACTCCAGTTTTTCTCTCTGCATTTCAGATACATGCTGATATGCTGAAACCACAATCCTTTTGGCTGCACATTGATGTGGGTACATAATGTTGATCATGGATGCATTTCCTCTGATGGCCTGATCAATTGGATAAGGATTAATATTTGGTTCTGTCCACTGAGACATTTGACAAATACAGATCTGTCTTCCATTCAAACCAACTTGCATGTCTCTAAAGCAGTTGATTTGAGTTTAACTGAAGGATCACAGTGAGTAATAATATACCTTAGAAATGTAAAGTAATTTCAGAGTGGAACATCGGAGTAATGCAGTTCACGTCATCTGACTGAAGTACTATCTTCCAAGATATGGAGAAGTGGCATGCTTCATCCTCTCTACTTGCCTTGTTAAGCACCTGAGCTGTTAGTTGAGCTTGAATACCTGGGCTATAGTCAGGGCTTTATCCCTCTGGTGCAGGCTTCAAGTCCATTTTCAGTTTGGCACTAAAGAGTCATCAATATGACAACCAAATTTGTCAACAGCTGCAGTGTGTCAGATGGCCAGCTATAGTGCGTCTACAGGTATGGAAGGCTACTGAAGCCATTTTATTTGTTGTGGTGCTACATTATGCTTAATGTATATCCATCTTAAAAGGTTTGAAATTGTAGAACAAGTTTAGGGCCTTTGATCATCAAGAGGATTGACCACTGTTGCTTTCAAGCCATACTTTTTATTTTAAATAAGTATAAATTTTGTTTTCCTATGCCGTTTAAAATAATGGTTTGAGTTTGTATAGGATTCAGAGGTGTGGTAGGCAGTATATAATGCACATGTGCTGGAACATTAAAAGAAAAAGCCAACACATGATTCATAGAATTCAAAATACCAACCCTGAGGTTCCTACTGAAATTACACGGACCTTAACAGCATTTGTCCTAACAGCAAGGCTGTAAGCATGAAAATGGGTGATATATACTAAGACAGAGGTTGTCTTACCTCAGAATATTTCTCCTACTCTGAGACACCACAGTCTTCACAGTGGGTACATATAAGTAGTAGGCGTGAGGGGGCAAATCAGAGGTGTTGGGCTGGAAGACAGCAAAAATCCTTTAATTCACTGAAAAAAATTCTGAGGTTCACTGTATTTTTTTGCAAATGCACACTATTTTCTAAAGTTTTGGGAGTTACAGTTATGGATCTCATGCTTATGAGAATCTGGTCTATATTAGTTCACCGAAATGTGATTTCAGCAAACACCTAATCATTGACCCCTATCCAGCAAAAATCGCTTCCACGATTTGCTGAATTTGCCAAGAGCAAGTAAATACTTGCCCTGTAGCACAACAGACCAACATCTAAGTAAATCAAACCAACCCAACTGGGGGGCTTTGCCCCTCACACCCACCCTAACTGTATATACTAACTCTGAGATTGCACTACAGTGGAGAAAAGGGCAAAGTTGTGTAGTTGGCCAACTACTTCTTTGCCCTTGGTAAATTCAGCAAATTGCTGAAGCGATTTTCACTGACTTGGGGTCAGAGATTAGGTGTTCGCAGAAATCACATTTTGGTGAACTAATATAGACCCCAGAGGGTCACAGCCATATACCAAAGCTACCTCTTGAGACATATACAAATGAATAATTTGGCATGAGTGACAGTGCTAAAAGTTAATGGATAAGTAGCACAGGTAAATGTGGTTGTGTGTGTGTGTGTCTGTGCATATGTGGTTACAGCTGATTTGGGAAAAGCACATGTATGCGATGTTAGTGAGCTGTCATGTCTATAGGGTGAAAGAGCATTTGCACAAATGCTGATTTGGGCAAGTTCCTGTTTGACAAAGCTAAGTGTTTGTCAAGGGAATTTGTGTGCAACTGTGTGTATTTTAGGGTTAATATATGGGTTAGGTAGGGGATATATTTAGTATCTGCATGAGTGTGTATGTTAGGGGTTAGATGTAATACGTGTGTGTGTGTATTCATGGTGAGTGTTCATGCTATCTTGTGTAGTGGTAATGTTATGAGAAGGACTTTTTTAAGGCAAACTGCATGTTAGGGGCAGGGTTAGGATTAAGGCAAGCTGCATGTTAGCGGCAGGGTTAGGGTTACTAAGTATTACTTAATATTACTAAAGTACAGCAGAGTGGTAAACACTGTCACTATTCAAACAAATTTGAGCTGAACGTGTGGTGTGGTAGGGTTATGAGTAGTATATCAGATGAGGAATTTTTTTTTCCCTTTTTCTATGTACTTTCAGCCATTGTTTTGTTGCTGTAATGCATGGTTGATGATTTGGTTGATGTTTTTGCATCAGTCATGAAGCAGTTTGACCATTCATTATATAATCATGTAATACAGCTATATGTATGTATATATAGGTCTACTTTGATCAACGTTTCAGAACATGGAATATCATATGATTTGAGATTATATGATCGATCTGATAGAGCAGTTGAGTTCCATTGTTTATACTGAGATTGCAGTACAGTGGGAATTGGGGAATTTGCTTTTTTCCCTTCTGTAGTGTGATTTCAGAGTTGGTATGTATAATTACCACTGGGCGTGGCTGGTGCACATGTAGGCCACTGTGGTGCAGCAGTTAGTGCAGTCGCATCACAGCAAGAGGTTCTCCTGTTCGATACTTGGCTGGAGCACCTTCTGTGTGGAATCTGCATGTCCTTCCTGTGGTCGTGTGAGTTTTAAAGACATGTGGGAAGGTGCGTGTCTATATGCATGTGCCTTCTGTGAAGGTTGGGCCCCAGGCTAGCAACTCAACACCATAAAAACTCCACTGCCAATCAATCTGCAGACTAGTGATCCACTGTAGTGACCCCTAACCGGAAAAGCCGAAAGACATTGCTTTTTTTCAGCCGCAGTGGTTTGCATTGTTACCTCACATCAAGAGGTTCTCCAGTTCTATTCTTGGCCGGAGCACCTTATGTGCAGAGTCTGCATGTCCTCCTTGCAGTTGAGTGACTTTTAAAGACATACAGGTAGGTGCATGTGGGTGCGTTTGCCTTCTGTGAAGGTTGGGCGCCATGCTGGCAACTCGACACCATAAAAACTCCACTGCCAATCAATCTGCAGACCGATGATCCACTGTGGTGACCCCTAACCAGGAAAAGCCGAAAGACATTGATTTTTGTCAGCCACGATGGTGCAGTGGTTAGCGTTGTTGCCTCACATCAAGAGATTCTCCAGTTCGATTCTTGGCCGGAGCACCTTATGTGCAGAGTCTGCATGTCCTCCTTGCAGCTGAGTGACTTTTAAAGACATACAGGTAGGTGCATGTGGGTGTGTTTGCCTTCTGTGAAGGTTGGGCACCATGCTGGCAACTCGACACTGTAAAAACTCCACTGCCAATCAATCTGCAGACCGATGATCCACTGTGGTGACCCCTAACCAGGAAAAGCCGAAAGACATTGATTTTTGTCAGCCACGATGGTGCAGTGGTTAGCGTTGTTGCCTCACATCAAGATGTTCTCCAGTTCAAGTCTTGGCTGGAGCACCTTCTGTACAGAGTCTGCATGCCCTCTCTGGAGTTGAGTGAGTTTTAAAGACATGCAGGTAGGTGCGTGTGTGTATGTGTGTGCCTTCTGTGAAGGTTGGGCACCAGTCTTGCAACTCGACACTGTAAAAACTCCACTGCCAATCAATCTGCAGACTGGCGATCCGTTGTAGTGACCCCTAACCAGGAGAAGCCGAAAGACATTGCTTTTTTTGGTGAATGGTGCACATGTAAAAACACAGTCTTTGTTGTTTCTTTCTTTTTCTATGTTTCAGAATTTCGATCATATGAACTAGAGCCATAAACACACACACACACACACACACACACACATATATATATATATATATATATATATATATATATAAACTGTAAGAAAGACCCAGCCAAACTAAAGCTTTCACTATGTAATATCTTAAGACACCTGTAGGGATGCCCCATGGGATATATGCAAATGACTCATTAAGGACATACCAGTGCTCCACTACTAGATTAATGTATTACATATTCAAGACGCCATCTTGGCTGGGTCTTTTTTGCAGTTTTTACTGAAAAATTTGAATGTGTGACCTTTTTATCTTTTTGTTTGGCTGTTACTTTGGATATTTTGAGGGCACTGTAATGTTTATGGACATCAGAATTGATTTTAAGCTATGTTTTTCTAAAGTATAGCCAAATAATCCACTTATGCTAATCTGACAAGATCAAAAAAAGACCAAAATAAGGTATGTCTGCAGCTAGTGGTGTTTGGTTTCATTGGCCTGAATGTTTACATAAAGACTTAAAAAGTTATGGTCATTCAGAAGTCATGTAGCTGAAACACTTGTATGTCCTTAAGGGATCACTTCCATATGTCTCATAGGGCTCCACTGTAGGAAGTTAAAGGTCTTACACAATTAAGACTCTAGCTTGGCTGGATTTTTCTTAATTTTTTTTTTTTTTTTTTTTTACTGAATAGGCTGTCTGTGTGACCCTTTTGCCCTTTGGTTTTATGTCTCACTTTCTCTCTCTCTCTATGTCTGTGTATGTATGTGTATATATATATATATATATATATCTACACACACATACATGTGTGTGTGTGTGTGTGTATGTATATATATATATATATATATATATATATATATATATATATATATGCACACACAGACACACACAGGCTCACAATGCTAACAAAATCCTGGGAGGCACCAGTGGTGTTGTAACCTGCTACCATCAGTAAAATGTTTTGATAATCAGAACAGCATTTTAAAAGAAACTGGCACAATATTTATCATATAATTGTCGATTCAAAACAAAATGGACAATTTTTTACTTTACATTGCTGTTAATATTAAAAAATATGGTAAATACATCTTCTTTCTAGTAAATATTTCATCTGGACTATATAGGCTATAGACTAGGGAAAGGTGGTACACACAGCCTACCTAGACCTCGCTAAGGCTTTCAACACCATTCTCCATTTCTGGTATTATAGATGAGCTCACCAGCCTGAACATAAACCCCTACATCACAAGATGGGTTGCCAACTGGCTCACGGACAGAACCCACATGGTGAGAATTGCGGGAGCTAGGTCCGACTCTAAACCAGTTACATTCCCCAGGGCTCAGTCCTAGGACCCCCTCATGTTCGGCATATACTTCTCAGAGGTACAGGCAAGCACAGGAGGACTATGGCTGACCAGGTTCGCAGACGACTGCAAACTAGGGGCTATAATTGACTCACTGGCTGACACAGACACAGACATCCTCCAAAAGGGTCTCACTGAGACAGATACCTGGTGTCAAAATCATGGCCTCAAGCTAAATGCCAAAAGGTGCATAGTCATCCCCTTTGGAAAAAACAAAGTACCCACAAACTACCACATAGGTGGTAGTCCCCTAAATACGGAAGACGTAATAAGGGATCTGGGGACCCAAGTAGATAGTAATCTCACCTTTGATAATTACATTGCCAAAATGGTTAGAAAATCCTTCTACATGGCCCACCTAATCACAAAAGGGTTTGCATCCAGATCAAAAGAGGTCATTGTGCCCCTCTACTCATCACTCATTAGACCCATCATAGAGTACAACACCGCATTTGGGATATACCTTACAAGACACCTGCAACAGCTGGAAAGACCACAGAAGTACCTCACCAAGAGGATCACTGGCCTCAAACAGATGCCCTATGCAGCTTGACTGAAGAAACTCCAGCTGTACTCGGTTGCATACTGCCTACTCAGAAGTGATCTCTGTCTGACATAAAAGGCCATGTCCAACCCAGAATTGATGGACATGCTCCACCTAAAGAAAATCTTATCCCCTCGAGCCACACACTCTAGGGATCTAAACCTCACAACAACAATAAATAGGACGTGCTGGAGGGATAGATTCCTGTACCAGAGACTTCCCATGCTTTGGAACAAGATCCCAATCTACATTAGGCAGAGCTCCTCACTAACACTCTTCAAAAGAAACCTTGACGAGTGGATGGGAAACAGAAAGTTTACCTCGGGGATCACTTCAGTGGCTCTGCTGGACAGAGGAACAGGGAACTAATCTAGGGACGGCGAAAGCCAACACATTCTGGCTAGGCTTATAAATGCCTTCGGGCAGATAGCCTAGTACCTACCTATGGAACAGCTGTTTACATAGCATAAACCTAATTATCCTCACCAACTCATTTATTTCTTTATCATTACTTTGTCTAAAATAACTCAGATGCATCCTCTCAAGAAAGCATATATTTACTACCCTAATTTCTTTCACTGAATTTCACTTAGGATGATTGATAAACTTCTTTGGTTGTTCTTATGCAGTAAATCAGAAGGCAATGTGTTCCATTCCAAGTATCCCTATGGCAACTTAATTGTCATGCCTTTAAAGCATACATCACTAATGTATATCTTCCTCATTACTGAAAGGAAGCTATAGATGTTAAGTTGTCTATCTCACTTTCATTCTTGTTGGTTGGTTCGGAGCCAGTCCTCGGCTCTGACTCGGCCATCTACTAAAGCTCAAGAGCTATTTACTGGCTTGAGGCCTCCCCTTATCCCACAATGCTTGGCGCTAGATACGCAGATCTCGTTTGCCGCTTCAGCTACGAGGTTGCGCTTTTACCGGCTCAGGTCGTATTAATCCTTTTCTTTTTGTATTACTAGCTAATATTTACCTTGTATTTTTCTTAGATATAGATTGTCTTTCCCTTGTAGTGTAGTTAGACTGTGTATCCCCTAGTTTGTCCCACTAAGGAAACTCGTTTTCTGTTAGAGAGTCCCCCCCTTGTTTCTCTCTATTAGTGGCTAACCCCACCCTTGTTGTACCTTTAGGAGTAGTGTTTAGCCTTGTAGTATTTGTATATTTTTATTAAGGATAGTTGTGTGTGTGATAGTTTTGTGGTTATTATTGTTAGCTTAACTAGTGCGGGTGTGTGAGTGTTTCTGTGTGCCTTGTTTAAGCACTAGTTTAATTTTTCTCTCTTTAGTATCCCTGGGCCAGTATGTCCAAGGATTCTAAAGTTTCAGGCTTCAAGAAGTGTGACTCGTGCTGTCAGAAGATGTCTCTGACAGACGGTCACACTTCTTGTGTTTATTGCTTGGGTTCCCTACACCTGCAGGACTCCTGCTGGGTCTGTCATGCCTTCAGCCCGAGAGTCCTGCAGGATCGTAGGAACAAGCTTATTTTTAGAGGCTTACTTAAGCAAGAGGGATCCCCGGCGAAGCCTCAGTCGGGGAAATCCTCAAAGCCCGCCAAGCCATTGGCTCCCAGCTCGGAGCCGTCGCCAGGTGGATCATCTGCCTCGTCTTTGGCTCTGGCTGGAGCCGACATCCCTAGACCTCAATCGGCTCCGACTTTAGTGTCGGAGCCGTCATTGGGCCGAAAAAGTTCTAGGTCCCCTTCCCTAGAATCGGTCCATTCAGCTGCGAGGTCCCCGTTGCTTCAGTCAGAATGAATCCATAGGTCCCACTCCTCTCGGTCTTCCAGGTTATCTGATCATGACTTGGAGAGGGTGGTCAGTAGACTCCTTAAATTGCAGGCCTTGGCCAAAATGTTAACCAGCCCTTCTCAACAGACTGTGGCTGTCCCAGTGTCTTCAGCAATTCCTCCTCCGACTCCCTTTTTGTGTTCGGAGCTGGAGCTGGTTGGGGCTCGAATCTTGGAAATGGAGCCGATACCACATCTTTCGGCTCCTTCGTCGGCTCCGATCTCTTCTTTCATTCCTTCCTCGGAGGGATCTCGGTGCCGGGACTCCCTCATCAGCTCCGAGGGGGCGAGTGGCATCGGACCCTTGTCCGACCCCATTCTCCCTCTCGGGGCTTCGGCGCAGGTGAGCTCAGGCCCAACATCGGCCTCGGAGCAGTCCCTCTTGGTGTTGGGAGGGGTTCACATCTCTTCAGAGCAGGGACCCTCTGCTTTGCCTGATAGGGGCACCTTCGAGGTCATGAGGAGCGTGCTGACTCCTGAGTCGGCTCCTCGATCGGCCCCTTCGGCTCCACCCCTATGGTGCCTGCATTGGTCTTTGTCCACCCTCCTGACCCCAAGCGTGGAGAACCGATGCTCCAGGTCGCCCCATTGGGAGTATCTTCCTCTTCCGAGGCCTCCCCTGATCATTCAGAGGAGCCCCCTCGGAAGTGAAAATGTAAGAGGAAACATGTCGACCCCCCCCCCCCGAGTCAGTCACGTCTGATACCGACTTGGAGGATTCGGAAGGGTCCCCAAGATCCCCCTCTGAGGAGGTCTCTTTTTCAGACATCCTAGAGATCCTTAAGCAGAGGGGGAACTGGACTGCCCTTAACCCTTCCAAGGACGAGTCGGTATAACTGGACGCGTTTGGTTCTCGCCCTTCCACCTCCTGGGTGTCTCCACCCTTCGACCCACTCATGGAAGTAGTGGCTCGAAGGGCATGGTCAGCCCTGGACACAGTGGAACCAATTCCCCACAAGCCAACTAAGTTCATTACAGCCCCACCCAACAAACAATTTTTGACAAAAGGTGTCCCCGTTGATGCCATGGTGGTGGCAGCAGCCACTAAGAAGGAGTTGGCTGACCCTTCGGTGCCTGTCCATCCACCTAATAAAGAGTCTAGGACAATGGACAGGTACGAGAAGCGGATGTTTTCCTCAGTGACCTTTTCCATGCGGTCGCTGAATTATCTGTGCCATTTCACCTGCCTTCAAGGGGATCTTCTCAAGGAACTGGGTGATACCCTTCAGGATCCATCAGCTGCTGGGGCTCAGGGAAAGATCAACTCCCAGCTGGCGACCCTTAACTCTATCATCAACTCCTCCATGCGGCTCATTTCTTATGCAGCCGATGGGGTGAGTAGGGCCGCAGGTACAGGCGTGGCTTTGGGAAGACATGCCTGGATGCGGTTATGTAACTTTGCTGACCCCTTTAAGGCATCCTTCACCAATACCCCCTTCGATGGTTCGGCTCTGTTTGGACCACAGGTGAAGGATACCCTTACCAGGTGTGAGCAGGAAGGCAAGACTCTCTTTGCCGTGGGAGTCCATTTTTCTACTCCCTCTAGACCATACCCTAAGGGTCAGAAGAGTGGGAAAATGTGGTTTCGGAAACCCCAGGGAGTCGTGCCTGATGCACGTGGTGAGTTTCCCTCCAGGGGCAGGGGAGGGAACAATAATAGATGCCGCCCGAGGAGCAGAGGGGGTCCGCAAAATCAGGGTAGCAGAGAATCTTTCTCTGACAAACCCTTTCAGCACCCCTGAGGGGCTGCCCGACTGTCCACCTTCGGAGGCAGTCGGGGGAAGATTGTCACTGTACCCAGAAGCCTGGCAACTCCTCACACAAGACAAATGGGTACGGTCCATCATATCCAAGGGTTACAAAATCCCCTTTGTCCACAACCCTGTACAAACAACCAAGTCCCTTCCAGATGTTCCACCCGGTCTAAGGGAACAAACAGTGCTAGAAATTTCAAAACTGCTAGAAAAAAGGGCCATCCAGCCAGTCCCAGTAGACCAGCAAGGATCCAGAATTTACTCCAAGTTCTTTTTGGTACCAAAAAAGACAGGGGACTGGAGACCCATTTTGGATCTCAGCAGGTTAAACAAATCTGTTCAAAGAACGAAGTTCTGGATGGTCACACTTCAGTCCATTCTACCCTTTTTGGGTCAGGACAATTGGATGTGCTCCATAGACCTTCAGGATGCATACTACCATATGAAAATGGACAGGCACTCCAGAAGGTTTCTCCACTTCCGGCTGGGAGCCAGTCACTATCAATTCAGAGCCCTGCCCTTTGGTCTCACCACAGCCCCCAGGGTGTTCACCAAATGCATGGCAGTGGTTACGGCTCACCTGAGACGGCGAGGATTCCAGGTGTTTCCATATCTAGACGACTGACTCCTTACTGCTTCCACCTGGCATCAGCTACTGCAAGCCAGGGATTATACCATCCAAACTTGCTCCGAGCTAGGTATCTCAATAAATTTCGAAAAGTCTGCATTGTCGCCTTGTCAGTCTATAACCTTTATAGGTGCAAGGTTAAATACAAAAGAGCTGTCTGCAAAACTTCCTCTAGACAGAGTGTCAGACATTCGCCGACATGTGCAGGTCTTACTACAGTGCAAGAGGACTCAGGCCAGATTTGTACTAAAAACTTTGGGTCTCATGGCAGCAGCAATCATACTAGTCCCCCTGTCTCGTTTTCACATGCGGATTCTTCAGTGGATGCTCTTTACCCAATGGTCTTTTCAACAACTTCCGATGTCTCACAACATAATAATCACTCAATCATGCAAAGACCACCTGGCTTGGTGGATGGTCTCCCCTCTAGTACTCCAGGGCAGACCATTTGTTCTTCCTCCTCCTGTTGCCACGGTGACCACGGATGCCTCCCTGATCGGGTGGGGGGGCATTTTCAGGGCAGGACTGTCCAGGGCACTTGGCAACCTCTAGAGTACCACCTGCACATAAACGTCTTGGAGATGAGAGCGGTGCTTTTAGAGTTGCAAGCTCTTCAGGACTCTCTACCCACCGGGACTATTGCAATTCAAACAGACAATATGACTGTAGTGTGGTACATCAACAAGCAGGGCGGAACCAAGTCCTATCCCTTATGTCGAGAAGCACTCAGACTCTGGCAGTGGGCACTCTCCTCTCAACGGTTTCTGATAGCAGCGCACATCCCCGGGAAGTCCAACGTCATAGCGGACAGGCTAACCAGAGCTATTCTCATGCCTCACGAGTGGTCTCTCAATCAGTCAGTAGCGGACAAAATTTTCTGCAGATGGGGTCAACCTTGCTGCGACCTTTTCGCAACTCCTCTCAACAGCAAGTGTGACGATTTCTTCACTCTCTTCCCCCTCCCTGGCCACTCCCCCAGAGACGCTCTAGTTCACGATTGGCCCTGGGGTCTTCTGTATGCATTTCCACCTTCTCCCCTAATTCCCAAACTAATTCAGAAGGTGACCGCATTGGGATCCAGGATGATCCTCATTGCCCCTTACTGGCCTCGACAAATTTGGTTCCCATTCCTGCATAGTCATCTGCTGGAGCAGCCTTGGAATCTGGACCCAGTGCCGGACCTCTTGGTCCATCAGTCGGGCGGGCTCCACCAATCCCTTCAGTCTCTCAACCTCACAGCTTGGTTGCTCCACTTCCAACCTTAGCCAGGCTTCCACATATTTCTCAGCCGGTGCGTGAAATCATCCTTTCTTCGCACAAATCTACCACCAGGAAGACTTATGCTAGTAAGTGGAAACGTTTCTCTTTCTGGGCAGAGGCTAGGAATATAGACCCCTTTACAGCCCCTGTCCATCACGTTTTAGATGTTGTAGCAGAACTTTTTCAAGCTGGTTCCTTGTTTGCCACCATTAGGGTCCAATTAGCTGCTACTGCAAATTTCCATGCTGGCCTGTCAGAAACCAGCATCATGTCCCACAAACTTTGCAAGGCCTTTGCTTAGGCCCCCGGTCAGAGATCCCCCATCTCCGTGGGATTTAAACTTGATATTAGCATCCTTGATTCTCCCTCCGTTTGAACCTGTGGCTTCCTGTTCCTTAAAATTACTCTCCTGGAAGACTCTCTTTTTAGTAGCCATCACCTCAGCTAGGAGAGTTTCGGAACTTCAAGCCCTCTGTATTAGTCCTCCTTACCTTGTGTTTCACAAGGATAGAGCTTCACTCAGGACTAATCCTTCTTTTCTGCCCAAGATACCTTCTGAAACAAACCTGAATCAGGTTATTGATCTACCTGTCTTTTTTCCTAACTATTCGAACAAAGCTGAACAAATGTTACACTAATTGGACGTTCATAGGCAATTACATTTTTATTTGGAAAGGACTAAGCAAACAATCAGACCAACTCTTCCTGTCCTATGCTGAGGGCAAACAGGGGCTGCCATTTTCTAAAGTAACCTTATCCAGGTGGTTGTCCTCTATTATTACTTTGATTTATCAGCTGAGACATAAAGAACTCCAAGGTCATTCCACCAGAGCGTTAGCTACTTCGGTAGCTTTTCAAGCTAGACTACCAATGGAATCTATTTGTAATACAGCCACATGGGCCACTCCTCATACCTTCATTTCATATTATAAGTTGGATATGGACTCTAGGAGTAGAGCTGATTTTGGTTCTACTGTGCTCAAGAGTCTGTTCCGATGAGCCACCCAGGACTAAGGGGCTAGGGACGCTGTCCCAACCTGCAAGAATGAAGGCGAGATAGACAACTTAACATTAAGAAGTTATGTACCTACCATGACGTTCCATGTTAGTTTTTTTCTCGCCTTCTTTCTTGCATCCCACCCTCCATCCCCCTAGCCTGGACAGACCGAGAAGAGTCCCTTTTTGAGGTCTTCTTCCTCTGGCTGAGTCTTATCTGGGTTACGTCCTCCTCTGTTTTAGTAATTGTAGGTAAACCTTGTAGTTTGGACAGGTGTCCTTAAAAATTTTTTCTATGGTGTTAGCTCTGCCAAACGAGATCTGCGTATCTAGTGCCAAGCATTGTGGGATAAGGGGAGGCCTCAAGCCAGTAAATAGCTCTCAATCTTTAGTAGATGGCTGAGTTGGAGCCGAGGATCGGCTCCAACCCAACCAGCAAGAAAGAAGGCAAGAAGAAGACAACTAACATGGAACTTTATGGTAGGTACATAACTTCTTATTATGCTATATGCTTCGGTAGTATAAAAGCTTCCTCAGACAAGTTTCAAACTATTGTATTCCTTCTTGCCATGGGAAAACTCCTGAAAGTATCAGATTCTAATCAACCAGAAGACTGCATCTACACAGCAATGTTTCTCACGAGCCCATATTATTTTTGCTGCTTTCCTTGCAGCTACAAACTTCATTTATATGACCATTGATTTGGTTCCTCTCTTAAGATTATGCTTTGTAGATTTGCCCACAGTGTTTGATATAGTGGCCACCTTTTACTCTGTGCACAGTTAAGGTAACTATGCTTGGGTTCTCAGATCCCAGATGGATACCCATCTACTAGAAGAATTATTCATTTAGAATCCAGACTGATATGATTCATCCTCTCTCATACACATTAACAGAGAAGCACCACAATTCTCTCTCCTTTGTTACCTTCTGATTATTTTGTACAATAACTCTCTTCTCTTCTTATTTACCTTCCCACAATAACTCCTTGCCTTTCTGCAGATAATCTTCTAACTGTTATGGATGCCTTTCATTCATCAACAAGTTCCACCTTGATACAACTCGTGCTACTTCCTGACTGTTTCACTTCCAAAGAACTTCAGAAGGTAATAATAAAGTTAATTCTGTTTGCTATCTGATACAGCCATAACACATTCCCTAAAAACTGAGTAATCTCTCATCCACTCATGGTGCATTTAAAATGTGTATAAATATAGATAGCTTGGCATCTAAATGGAACTCCATTTATCCGTCAGTCATCAGGAAAAGACACGCTGTAAAGTTTCAGGTCATCTCCTCATAGCCACACACAAAAACACTCATCTTTCTACTGGTGGGCTTCTCCTAGGCAGGCTTGCTATAAGCAAATGGGGTCTTTTCTGTCTAGACTATACCCTTTTTTAACTATGAAAAAATTTTGAGACAAAACAGAATAAAACAGGTATGTTTATAGCCACATCGTATCATTGTGAGCATCACTGTACTACCCTATCAGAGTAGCTGTATACCCAAGGCAGACCACTCAACTCCCTTAATCTCAATATTTTTCTATGAACTTGTTTTTGTGAGTACTCAACCAGATTACTTTTTTCCTTTACATTGTCAAAGGTTTGTTTGCTCTCCTCACCCTCCCTTTACTTGCAGCAAAGACCCTTTTATTACTGATCCCAGAATCTACAGTACCATCCCACCATCAGTTAGATCTCTTCTTACCACTGCCGGTTTCAGGCTGCACTCAGGATCTTACTTTAAGATAAAACAGTTCTGCTATTATTCATGTCTCACCTAATGGCAACATCACTTATTCCATCCATAACAATATTAGAATACCTCAAGTAATCCTCCTGTTGAACTCTGTGATCTTTAGCTTACTACACTTCTTCCTACTGTATATAGTGATCTTTGTTCTGTTTTTGACTTTTTGTTTAATTCTTTGTATATAAACTATGGAGGTCTATTGCATATATTTTAAAAATACTATATTTTATTGTTTTGACTTAATAAGAAGGTCACAGCTGAAAATGGGACCTCCAAGTCTAATCTGAACAGCTGTTGAAACAAACAAAATAAAATAATTATGTTGCAATGAGCAGGCACAATTTCATGATTCAGTTAATGCCTTCCTAAGTGTAACCTCCTGGTGCCACATGTTTTGATTAAGCAGAGATATTGATTTTCTACCATATAATAGACTCCTGAATTACCTTGTGACATTAAATATTAAGGAATATATCACTGCATTGACCACTTATGTCGGAGAAATGTGTTTCATTTTATCTTGATTTCTGCACACAGTCTACTTGCAGTTCACTGTCTCTACTATATACTGTTTAAATTTAAGTTCGGTATTTAGCCAATACTAATGCATATCCGCGGTGGTGCAGCGGTAGCGTTGTTGCCTCACAGCAAGAGATTCTCCCTTTCAATTCTCAGCTGGAATGCAGGGAGTGCCTTCTCTGTGGAGTCTGCATGTCCTCCCCTCGGTCGAGTGGCATTCCGAAAGACATGCGTGAATGGGCATGCCTTTGTTGAAGGTTGGGCATCGAGCTAGCAACTCGGCACCGTAAAAATCTGCTGCCTATCATTAGCAGACCGGAGTTCCACTGTGGCAACCCCTAACCGGGAAAAGCTGAAAGACAAACAAACATTTAGCCAATACTGATAGCCCAAGGTAGCCTTAATTATAAATAATGTAACCTCCAGCACACAAATCTTTTTATGTAAGAGTGGTATAGTTATTTTAAATTACATGGTTTTACTGCATAGTTATATGAGCTGGTGTCTGTACTTGTGTGTTTATTTTGTTTAGTATTTCAGTTTGTTGACTGGGATATAGTTTATTAACAATGCTATGTATTAACTTCTCTGTTGTTAATATATAGCATTATACATAACATACATTACAAGTTTTCCTACAGAACTTCTGATCCTCATTTTGAAATTGTTTATATTGACTGGAAACAGATTAAACTTAAATTGATAACAGATGCCGGAACTGATACATTTTTGTGTTACTCTTCATCAAGATGTAGGCATTACACTATCTTGTTTTATTTTCTCTTATTAGATGTCATGAGAGGCCAGCTTCTGTTTCTGCACATTAATAGCCCCCCTGTAAAAGATGCTAAATTGCTGATATAACATTTATATAGTTCTATCACTCCTGTTAAATCTCGTATACCGTCTATGGCAATTCATCAGCAACAAAAAAACTTCCAGACTGTCCAGAATTTACTACACTCAGAAGCCCGAATGCTCTGTAGTTAATATATTCATAGGTAGCATCTTAGACTTAACCCATGCATTTATTCTTGTAGACTACTTAATTTTTCTGCATCATATATTTGGCATTAAAGTAAACAACACAGCAGCATTCTAGTTTTAAAACCTCCTTAAGTTTAAAATGATCAAATGCCTCTCAACTGAAGCACCCCTTGCAAAGAGTGTGCCACAAGGTTCAGTTCTAACACCATTACTCTTTTCGTTTTTCATCAGTAAACTGCCTTTCAACTTTTCAAACTTCCATTCATCATGTATGCTGCTGACATGATGTTGCAGTCAAGCCATTCTCATTCTGAGTTTCAGAACCACCTTCAACATGACCTGCCACACCTCCCCTTTTAGTTTCTCCGCAAGAAACTTCTTCTGAAGCCCAGTAAAACAAAATACATTATTTTCAACACATACAAAAAATGTACATCAAATTTCCATTCATCCTGAAATATTATAGACCTCTACAATTATTAAATCAAAAACATCCACCACCTTCAAGTAATTAGGCATGTGACTAGACCAGACATTTCCAACTTCATATTGACAAAACTCAGGAAAAAATCAACAAACTAGTATTGTGGGTTCATGAGATATCTCATTATCCTCTATCAACTAACAAAACCAGCAACAAGCAAAGGAATCCTCTTTGCACAGACAGAATAACTGCTCCCCTTGACAGCTGTAGTATCTGCTAAAAAATGTTATCACCTTCCAAATAATATCCAGCAAAATATGCTGCTTTATCACAGACACCCAGAGAACTAAATACCACTGCCACACAATAACAAAAGCCAAGTGGCTCCCAGTGAAACAAACAGCCATCCTTGTACTGGACTCCCTCTTGGTCAAGCAACTACATTATGACATCTACATTCCCTGCAGCCAAACTCAGTCGCATAACTACTTCCTCTTATAACCTCTGAGCGAATTCGCGATCTGCTGTCACTCTGCTGGCCCTGAGAACTGGACTGCACTCTTCAAACTAGAGATTTTCCATACTTGTACCTAAACTATCACTGCCCAACTTTATCAGGGACATCAGTATCTACATTGAATTCAGACCCCAACTTAAATCATACCTAAACAAACAAAGCCAATGGAAATGTTTTTTCTCCCAGCCTTAGATGACTGAAGTTGCATTATTTAGAATGTGTCTTGGTCGAACTTGAAAAGGCAAAATGACGAAGTGGCATATAAGCAAATTCCCTGGGAAAGAAATCGATTGGCAGCGTCCGTTACTTGTTTTCATCACTGTAGTGCGATATCGGAGTTGGTATATTTAAGTAGGGGGTGTGTGGGGGGCACAGCCCCCCACGTCAGGGGGTGTACAGGGCGAAGCCCCCCACTTTGTTATGTTTTAAGTGTTTTTTTTTTTTGGGGGGGAACAGCTATTTTTTTCCCTTGGAAAAAAATCACTGTTCTAAGCATTCAAGTTTGTAAGCTTTCGCTTACATGGGGATCGATAAATCATTGTTCGCTTTTCTAAGCGTTTGATGATTTAATATAGATCCGCCTTATCACATAAAAGTTCTTTGCCTTACTGAAAAACTAAAAACTTTCTCGTTTATTCATTTCTGTTTTGCCTTTGGCAAGATGTCAGTAGAAGCTGTCGAGGCAAGCAATGGTTAATCATGTTCAGTCTTACTGTAAATATTACTTGTTCAAAATGTATACTTTATCTTCTGTTTCTATCTATTTTTGTTCGCTTTTCACTATGTTTTCATTATATCATGGAACTCGTCAATTTAAATATTTTTTGTTTAATTGTCCTAGTCTGGTACCCATTATCATTCCCAGTAAAGAAATGAAAATAAAATAATATATGCAAATATATATATATATATATATATATATATATATATATAAACCTAAATGCTACTCAGTGTTTGCTAAATTATATCTTTCTACCTAAGTTGCTTTGATGCAGTGTTATGCCTGAAATATGACAGCTGCAAAGAACAGCACAGTAGCACAGCAGAAGAGTGCTGGGATAATGACCATGAGGTTGATGGATGAAACCAGTCTTATGCCAAGCAAAGGGAAGGAAGCTTGGGGTTGAGGAATGGCTTAATAGTTAAGGTGTTTACCTCACCAACACAAAGTACAGAGTTTGATACTTACATTTGGGGAAATGGGCTAGGCCTAAAATGGCCCATGTGGGCAGCTGGGATAATACTAACCTAAGAACCTGTGAACCTATGAATATGTTCTGAATTTGAACCTTCTAGATTACTGGTTAAGCAAACACACTACTGAATAGTATGGAGCTTTCTTAAACTCCTTGAATCATTAATTCATTAAAAATAATAAATAAATAAAGTCAACCTTATGTGAAGCATCTGTGTTTCATTAGCATGGCGGCAAAAAGGGTATGTACTATATATACTTTGTTTGTTTCTTTCGGCTTTTCCCGGTTAGGGGTCGCCACAGCGGAACTCGGGTCCGCTAATGATTGGCAGTAGATTTTTACGTATTGGCTTGCCGGGCCTAATGCACAACCTTCAACGAAGGAACGCCCATTCACACATGTTGCTACACAGAAGATGCTCTGAGAATCGAATGGGCAACGTCTAACTGTGAGGCGACAACGCTACCGCAGCACCACCACTGCAGTTATGGACTATATATACTAAAATGGCTAAATGTAGTTTCAACCAAAAATTAGATGAACAATGAAAAAGCTTTGAAAGCTTCTTATTTTTTCTTCTTTCTTCAGTGGCACAGTGACGTCTGAGGTGATTGGAGGATTCAGAAGTATAGTAATGGTAAAGCCACTCCTCCCACAGTGAACCAACTTCAGCTGTCTGGCTTGGCCTGTCTTGTTTTGGCTAATAATATATTTCATCTATATAGCATATGGCCAGACCTAGATACTACCAGTTGCAACATCTAATGTCAGATCCTCTCAAGAAAATAAACTGCTCTCTTGATGCTTTCCTTCAAATTTTATTGTTTGGTGAATGCCATGTACTTGGCATTGTACTGTTTTCTACTGTTCTGATAAATTTCTTGATGTGGTTCATGTAAGCTCTCCCGGCTTGGACTGGAAACCCAGATGGAATTTAATTGCATTTTGCAGAATCATGAAAGTGAAAGAATAATATTAGCACTCATTTGGGACTTGAATCCAAGTCCTCCAGCATACTGGCTGGTGTTATTGCCGCTGGAACAGCAACAACCCATGGAAAAACAGGGAGTTTTTCCCTTCAGAGCTTTATCCTTATAGTTAGGAAATTCCCAGCAGGGTGATTAATTTTGTCCTTGCATGTCTATTATTGTAACACTATCTAAGCAAATGTTTTTTCTGTACTTGCAAGTGCTTGTAATTTTTCACAGAAAGACATGCGTCTGGAGTGTTTCTCCCCAAGCCTTCAGTGAAAATGGGCTCTGTCCCACTCAGACTTTCCCGGTAAACAAATGTTAACTAAAATAAATAAACATTAATCTTATTGTCCTTACTGAAGTGCCATTTTCAGGAATTTCCACATAATCTCTTAGTTATTCTGGTACCTTGACCCATCATGAAACAAAATCCCAGATTCTCTTGTATTTGCATGCTGTCTTTTTTTCCCAGTGGTGTCTCATATGACTAATATAACATTGTACTGTATTTTATTTTCAGGGTTCTTATTCATTTTATGACCTCCCAATTATAATTTTATTTAACACTGACTGTATTATGATTTGTATCCTCTTTTGATGTTTTCTACACCATTTTTTAATAACTACTATGAAACATTAACTGAGACTGTCACCAGAAAAATGCAGACAGGACTTATTATCATTTATTATCTTAAAGACCAGCTTAGACTATAAAAATTGCCAGAAACTTTGTGTGTGTGCTTCAAAGAGAAAAACATGCAAGATAATATGCAATGAACGGAAAAACAAAGAGTTGGATTATACAAAAAGGTTCTGATATATAGCGCTACACAGGAAATTAAATATAGGTCACTACTGAATTAGTGCAGAAAAGTTGCTGTAATTGTCAGCAAGATGCTATGGTGCATATATGCAGAGCATTCATTACCAGAGATAGGGAGGT
>NC_056731.1:1899829951-1899839951 GCF_019279795.1 Protopterus annectens | reverse complement strand
TGTAATGTTGTTTGTGTGATCCTCTGATGCTTTCATAGACAATAGGCTTCCTAATTTTGCCTTTGTAAGCCTGATATATCTCAAGACTGGGTTAACTCTCATGCCATGTCATTTATTCTTGGAAATTCACTTACCACCTTACAAGGTGTGTTACTTTCATATAAGGACAACACATACTCTTTCTTGAGTTATTTTCTGCAGTGACTTTCTATAGCTTTTTTCCTTTTATTTTTCATTTTGCCTCTTAAATTTCTCATCTGCGTCCATATATCCTTACCACTGATATGTGCTAGTTGGGTTATAGAGTAACAGCTGAATGTGTGAGTTTAGTGTGCATTTACTTCTGTAAGTTTATTAAACATCATATGAGTTTAATGCTTGCTTCATATGAACTTTATATTAAACAAAATATATGTGAGGTGAATTGAAAACACCGATATACATAACACTTACGTGGTCCAAGTAGATAACCAGCGCTATTCAATGTCCAGCCACGCTTTTCCTTTGCCTTAAAAGAAAACAAATGGCTAATTATATTTAAAATAACATATTTAACTCTGAACATGAATGTAAATATATTTGAAACATGCAAAGGTAGCACTAAGAAGATGACAAGCCTTCTATTTACTACTGGAAATGATTTGAATATACTTTAGAACTTGTGTTTTAGTAAAACTAAAGCTTTAATTATGCATTCGATTTTTATTTGTAGTAATCCACATAACATCTGAGTACTACAGTCATATGGTTCATACGACATACATATATATAAATGTTTAAAAATGTACATAAAAAGTACAAAATTGCATATGTACGTAAAGTATAAAAATGTACATAAATGTGCATGTACATTTTATGTACATAAAACTGTATTTAAAACTGTAGATGTATATATTTCAAACTAGCCTTATGCTATATGGAGCAAAATAATTATAGATTAATACTTTGAAGCTATTGCAGTCTTGCCTTTACCAAGAAAAGTGTAATTTAGAGAATCGTGTCATCTGGCCCTACTTTGATGCATAACTGATTGGAAACAATGGTTGAAATGTGCTTTCCTTTAATCAAGCAATGAATTAGCAGGAAATGTATTTTTCAGTAAGGCAGGTCTCCCTGTATTACCCTTTCCATGCAATGTTCTCACTCCAGTGATACACAAACTCAAAGAAAAGGAAATACTCCATTTTCAGCAAAGTCAAGGACTTATTTTCTTCAGGCAGGAATGGGCATTTCTTCAGGCAGGAACCGGCTTTAGAGAAAACAGAATCACTCTAACCACTTTCAAAGACTTACAGTTTGAAACATATCCGGTCACTATTCAAGAGGTATACTAATAAGCAGAAAAGATTTTGCTACAAACGCACAGAACTTACTTTAAATACCTCTGAGTTCATTACCACTCTGAAAACATGCAAATATGTGATACCCCCAAAAACAAAGAAACAAAAACAACCATTTACCTTTTGCCCAGTCTTTGGTAAAATTAGAAAGGGAAATAAGCTTTTCTAAAATAATATACTCCATTTTCTCCCATTTTAGCACTTGTGTTTCAGTAGAAGCTCTGTATCCTCTATAGCAAAATCCAGGTTATTTAGGTGTAATAATAACTTTGGTTTAATAACTGTCTGTTTTGTAACTGCTTTAAAACTACCTTTTGATTGTCTTACTTGTAGTTCTATTAAATTATACAAATGTTGTGATTATAAAAGACAACTTAGCTGCACTAAATTTAAAATCACTCCTGTTGTCAAATCTGTTTTAATATTACTTTGCTGATGCTGCTATATCACCAATCTGAGTTTTCATATTACTTTAATGATACAGATCTATACTACTTGTATAAGTGAATTGTTCTGGTTTATACAATGGGAGCAGATTTTTTTAATTTATTTACACCTGACTGACTATTAAAAAGATGAGTACATTCTGACCAATAATAATATTAGTGCTTTGCAAAACATTTGGTGTACTCATCTTTTTAATACTGTCTGTCTCATCAAAATGTTAGAGACTTTCAGAGTTAGTTTGACTAAAATAATGTTTTACCAAGTGTAATGTGGATGAAAGATGTGATATTTTGACAAAATGCATCCATCTATTATTTTCAACTTCCTTATCTATCAATTCCTGTTCTGAGCTGAGCAATGAGCATCTAGAAATGACATGTTCTGTTAATGAAACTGGTGATAAGATAGCACACAAAAAAGGAATTACCGATAAAACTAGTCCAAATGTTTCTGAAAGAGCAGTACACAATATTAACGACAGGAACAGCATACCAGCACAGCTCTGCATCTGAAAATATAAAAGAAGACATGCTGTATTAGTGTCCATGTCATCACTGGTGTTGGGGAACTGTGTTTCACACGCAAACTTTTTGTATGCTTTATTTAGGATGTTTTTATTCTGCAGCATTCCCTAATGACATCCTTGCTAAGATTCTTATTGCTGGAGTGACCAGACCTCTCAATCAATCGGGGACAAATTTCAATAGAATCATGGACAAGTCAAGACAAATCAGGGACAATGAGGGACACTTTTAAAATATTAGTGCTATTAACTTGAAACATTGACAGAATCAGAGCATATGAATTTATACATTTTCTGAAGTAAAAAAAAGTCTATAACTCTTAATTATTGTCATTATTCATTGAGTAATTCACCACCTTTCCTCCAAAAGTCACTAGTTTTAGGAGGGATTGAGGGATAGAGCTAAAATTTGAGTCAAAATCAGGGACAGTTGAGAGGTATGTTAAGCTGGACGTGTTATCGACTCATCTAGTTCTTCAACCACTTTGTAACAGTGACACTAACATTCTTGAACTTTACAGTTAATGAAACCTGAGAGTTGCACCAGTATCAGCACATCAGGACCACTGTTAATCTAAGTTAAATTCTGCCTTTTTGATACATCAAATAAAGAGCAAGCCAAAAGCTGGGTTACATAACATCGTTAAAAATAAAATTGCAGTGCTCATGATTTAGTTTGACAAGCTCAGTTCTGTTGTAAATTAATGTATAATATCAGACGATTAACTTCGAGTTCCTCTGGCTGTACTTCAAACATACCGATTATATTAACCTGCTTCCGACTAGTATTATAAGTCAATTACCTTTCGTTTAAAAAAGAAGCGGCAGTTTGTACTTTTGCAGGATTTTGTGGAATTGCAGCTTACTTCCTAGTTGGTATGCGTTTAATGTTCAAACCTACCACTAATGTAAAACAGTCGTACCATGAAGACTTACCTTGATTTGATCAATGGGAAAATTCGGTTATTTGCTTTTGAAGTTCGTTTCAGATTGTTCTGTGTTCTAGGGAGAAGAATCCGATGACAAGAAAAAAAAAGCTATAAAACTAGTTTTGCTGCACAGGAAGCTTGGGTCTCCATGCTTTACTATCTTTGCTTGTGTGCCCTATATATACATTTAGATAAATAGTTTCTCCTCTGGTGGGTGGAGGGGGTTCAAAATATTCCTTGGAGAGGAAGAAGAAGTAGGTGACATCACCAAGTCAGGTTCCCGTTCCCTTGTCATGAATTGAGCTAAAGAGGCCATTTACAACAGCCCAGCTGGAGACTGGATGTACTTGAAAGCATCTACAATTACTTCGACCGAAGACAGCCTCTTAGATAATTACGTTTCATTGTGGCTCTGGCACCAGTGAAAGGCAGATCATGGAGGAAAACAGACGTAATTTCAAAGGGCAGCATGTTAACATCATTATGTTCTTCATTTTGGGGAAACTAAATAGCGAAAGGGTGCCAGTGGAGGAGACAGAGTTAGTGAGCACATCATTCGTGGAGGTGAAAGGCAGGGGAAATTCACAATGTATGATGTACAGAGTACGCTGTCGTAAAATAAACTAGTTGTTATAATCACGGATGAGGAAAAACATATTTTTTGTTACTCATACACTGTAACTTGCCGTTTATATTATACACAGTATAGTATTCTGGAGTTTTAAATACAAGTTATAATAACCCCCGTAGATGGGATCGCCATGTTAAAGTAGTAGTCTGCGACTCGCAAGCATGGATGATGTACAGATACATGTACACGCACACATACACACACGTATATCTTGTATGTGTGTATACATGTTCATAGCACGTGGAAACCTAAAAGAGCTTCTGAGAACCCTCTGATGGTACTGTGGTCATGCAGTGATCAGTATGTCTTCTGCAATTCTATTCACTGCAAACTTTAAAAAAGAAGACCCTAGAAATTATTTAGCTGACCGTTTCTCTCAACTGTCCCGGATTTTACCTCATATTTTTGCCCAGCCTCCCCCTAAAATTTTTTTGAATTTCTGCTAAATCACAGAGGATTGCAGTTAATCAATAATGCCACACATTAGAGGTTCACATTTCTTCTTGCTCAGAAATTGCATGCGGATCTACAAGTGCCCACTCGCTCATACAATTGCTTGCTGCCATTTGCTTGCAAAGGCAAGTGGTCGAATCCCACTAACCTGATTGCCAGTAACTACTTAGCCTTCCAAACACCATATGCTATAAAATTATATAGCCCTACCACCAGAATGCTAACTCTAAAGCTCCCTTATTGCTCCCTAACCCTAAAACTTCCTTACCCCTTCCTAAACCTAAAATATCTCTCTTGCTCCCCAAGATTCCCTTCTTGCTTCTGAACCCTAAGCCTTCTTTATCACTCCCTAACCATAAAACCCCCTTCTTGTTCCATAGATCTGAAATCCCACTCCCTAAACATAAAACTCCCTTCCCTACTGGTGCCCCAGTCTACACTCCCACCCCCCCCCTCCTTCGCCACTGCTTCTGCACTTACCTCACTTGAACTCAAATAATGTGTTCAAGTAAGCTGTGGTAGTTGCTTGCCTGAACTCATATTTAGGTGTGAGTCACAGCTTCCATGAGCTGCAAGATGCTTGAGTCCCTGACATCAAGACAATAGTCTTTGAGCTCTTGTAGCAGTCCCTATGCATGCTGAGGCAAAGCAAGTTGATCTGTTAATGTTTTCAGTGACTTAGAGTAATACTTAAAAATTCCTCTTGATTTTGAGGCTTTCCCTCCGTTATATTTTGTCTTTGTCCAGGATTCTTGAGTAAAGAATTTTACAAGTATGTCTGGCTTTAATGTCTTAAGGCCAGAGTACAATCACAAGACTCTCTGGTGTTACTGAAGGTGATCAGTTTTTCTAATAAGCAAAAGGTGGCACAGAATGTAGGTAGATGAAGTATGAGAGAGAGGAGTCCCTTCTACATAGTGCATCCATATAAATCTGGAAAAGGGAAGCAATGGTAATGGGGAAATGGTATCATTTATGCCACTTAGATCAAACCAGAGCTGAAATCATCAAGAAACAGATGTGCACTAAAAGCTAGGCTTGAAGGCTGGGGGGGGGTTACTAACAGCATAAGTATTTACTTTCCCAAAAGAGTGATCCCTTCTTTAACTCCCTTACAAATGCCATTTTTCATTTTCAGTAGAAAAGATGGCTTTTCAGTTTATTATGGATCCCTTTTAAATTCTATATTTTCATTTCTTTCTGTTTTATATTCACAAAATACACTATTGGGCCCCTTCCAAACTCAGTTTCTTCCATTTCATCAGTGGGGCACCTGTGCATGAAATCCTTTCAAAAATGCATTACCATTTTCACCATAAGTGGCATCCTTCACTGGTCCATATCAAGTGTCACAGTGCCTTTAGATGCATAATTTGTTATTTATTTTATTTAACATTTGTTTACTGGGAAAGCCTGACTTGGAATGAAGCCAATTTTCAGCGGAGGCCTGGGGAGAAATGCTGCAGATGCATGTCTTTGTAACATGGCAGGAAACCTGAGCACCCGGAGTAAACTCACACGAACACAGGAAGGGCATGCAGACTCCACACAGAAGTCACCGCACCCGAGAATCAAACTGGAGAACCTCTTGAGGCAACAATGCTACCACTGTGCAGTAGGAAATGATCATGTTTATCATTTAATTAGTTCAAGGGTAACTTAGAGATGGCCAAGGCTATCTGAGATGTTACCCTAACCCAAGCTCATCTGATATTTGCCTTGTAAGGTTAACCTGCGATTTGAGGGTGGGCCTTAACTATTCCCCCCAAGCACATTGCCTGGTTACTTTCTCTAACTCATAAGCCTATCCTAATATCATTCATGGAGATTAACTAACTAATTACCATTCACATGCCTGTGTACTCATCAAACTTCTTAATGTTCAGTTCACAATTATGACCTGTGTCAAAAAACTGTGTTCTTTTACTTTTTTAGTGAAAGCTTAGGATTAATGGTGATATTACTGTTCCTCCTAAAGTTGGTGCAAACTCATACTGTTAATCAAACAAGCAATCAAACATTGCATTAGATGCCTCCATTTTATGCCTCTGTCTTTCACCAAACTCTGGTGGGCCTTCTGTCATACCAAAGTAATAGACATTCCTTCTTGGCCATCAAGTAGCTCTTTGCATGATGTGAACATGTGCCTTTTAGACAAATTTCTGTGGCATGGGGTAAATATCTATAACAAAGTAATAAAATTATAGCAAATGCAACCATAAATATGGCTTATATGCATTCAGTGCCATCTGCCTCTTAGGTTCATAGGTAGGTACAAGGCTATCTGCCCAAGGGCATTTATAAGCCTAGCCAGAGTGTGTCTGCTTTCACTGCCCCATTGATTAATTAACTGATCCTCTGTCAAGCAGAGCCAATGAAGTGCTCCCAGGGGTGTATTTTCTGTTACCCATCCACTCGTCAAGGTTTCTCTTGTAGAGTGTTAGTTGAGGGGCTCTGCCTAATGTAGTTTAGAATTTTGTTCCAAAGCATGGGCAGTCTCTGTGACAGGAATCTATCCCTCCAGCATGTCCTATTTATTGTTGTGGCGAGGTTTAGCTCACAAGAGCACGTGGCTCGCAGTGACTTGGATTTCTTTAGGTGGAGCGTGTCCATCAATTCTGAGTTGGACACGGCTTTGTAAGTCAGGCAGAGATCACCTCTGAGTAAGCGATATGCCACTGAGTACAGCCAGAGATTTTTCATTTGGGCTGCATAGGACATATGTTTGAGGCCAGTAATCCACTTGGTGAGGTACTTGTGGTCTTTCCAGCTGTTGGAAGTGTCTTGTGAGGTGTATCCCAAATGGGGCATCGTACTCTATGAGGGTCTGATGTGTGATGAGTAGAGGGGCACTATAACCTCTTTATTTCTAGATGCGAACCCTTTAGTAATTAGATGGGCCACATAGAAGGATTTCCTAACTACTTTGGCAATATGATTGTCAAAGGAGAGATTACTATCTACCTGGTTCCCCAGATCGCTTATTACCTCTTCTGTATTAAGGGGGCTGCCACCTATGTGGTAATTCGTGGGCGTTTTGTTTTTCCCAAATGGGATGACTATGCATTTTTTGGCATTTAGCTTGCGGCCATGACTTTGACACCAGGTGTCCGTCTCAGTAAGGCCCTTTTGGAGGATGTCAGTGTCAGCCAGAGAGTCAATTATGGCTCCCAGTTTGCAGTCATCGGCGAACTTGGTTAGCCATAGTCCTCCTGTGTTTGCCTGTACTTCTGAGAAGTATATGCCAAACAGTAGGGGTCCCAGGACTGAGCCTTGCGGGACATCACTTGTGACTGGTTTAGAGTCGGATCTGGAGCTCGCTATTCTTACCGTGTGCGTTCTGTTTGTAAGCCAGTTGGCAACCCATCTCGTGATGTAGGGGTTTATGTTCAGGCTGGTGAGTTTTTCTGTAATACCCGAGTGGGGAATGGTGTCAAAAGCCTTGGCGCGGTCAAGGTAGGCTGTGTGTACAACCTTTCCCTCGTCTATGGCCTTGGTGACTGTCTCAAAGAAGTCAACCAGGTTTAGTAGGCATGATCTGCCCTTAACAAAGCCGAACTGGGTTGGGTCAAGTGTTTGGAGTTTCCCAATGTCTTTGTTAATGAGTTCCATGATGATGCGCTCCATAGCCTTGCAGACCAGGCTAGTCAGGCTTATGGGGAGATAGTTACCAGGGTCAGTTGTGGCCCCTCCTTTGTGGAGTGGAATAACCATTGCTGTGCGCCATTCTATGGGCACGTAGCCTGTGGAGAGGCTGAGGTTGAACAGTGTGTTTAGGTGGGGGATTAGTTCATTCTGTAGTTCATGCAAGATGCAGCCTGGGACACCATCTGGCTCCATTGATGCTGTGTTTATGGCTTTTGAAAGGGCTGTTTTCACCTGTGCGTCTGTGATTTCCAGGAAACTACACTTTTCCGGTATTGTTGTGGGCCCTTTTGGGGATAAGAGGGGAGTGAAGTTTGCACTGAATCTATCTGCCAGGATGTTGGCAATATCAGTAGGTTCAGTATATTTTGTGCTATTTTGAACTAGTTCAGTGCATATCTGTGTGTTGCCACTTAGATTCGTAACATAGCTAAATAAGGCTTTGTGGTTATCTTTTGAATCCTTGGCTATTTTTCTTTCGAAGTTAGCCTTGGATGATTTTATGAGGGACCTTAGTTTCTTACTGATACTGATCAGGGATGTCTTTCCTTCTTGGGATTTTCTTTTTTTCTGAACTAGTTTCCTCCTCCTGTTGTATAGCATGTTTATGGCAGGGGTCCACCAGACTGGTTTCCTTCTCTTAGAGGAGTGAGTCTTTGTTTTGCTAGGGATGGCATGATCTATGCATCCTTGTAGGTTCTCATAGAGTACATTTGTAAAGGTTTCTGCATATTGGGCAGTGTTATCCTTTAGTGTGGGGGCTGTGAAACTTACCACCTCTGTCTTAAGTAAGGTGAAGTTTGCTCTAGAAAAGTTTTTTACTGTGGTTTCCTTAGTTGGGGCGGTGGTGGGGTGTGGACATCCAGAGTGATTAGTTTATGTTCTGATCTAATCAGTGACGGGTTGACCTCCAATGTGAAACACCTGTCGCCCATATTGGTGATGACCAGGTTCAATATGTTTTCACCTCTGGTAGGGGAGTTTACCAGCTGATCCAGGGCATTTGAGTTGATGAATTCCAGGAAGCACTGGGCCTGGGAGTTTGTACTCAAGTAGTTTTCCCAGTTAATGGTAGGGTAATTTAAATCTCCCAATATCAGGGTGTTCGGTAGGATCTTCATGTTTTCCAATGTCTCCAGAAAGGTGGAGTGGTGGTCCTAGGTCATGGAGGGTGATCTGTAGCGGGCCACAATTTGCATTGCAGATTTGCCTGATGTTAGTTGCACATGGATGATCTCAGAGGTATCATGCTGTGCCACTAACCTGGAGGTGTAGGTATCCTTGATGAATATGGGTACACCCCCTCCTTTGGTGTTTCGGTCCATGTTCTGTGGCCGAAACGTGTGGTATGAGTTGTAGCCCAGTAGTGCTGGGGTGCTCACTGGGGCCTTGAACCAGGTTTCAGTTACTGCACAGATGTCAACGTTCTCCATACTGAGGAGTTCTTTGAGCATGTGCATTTTGAGATTTAAACTCCTGGCGTTGAGTAGCATAACCCTCAGTTTTTTGTTAATTGTGCTGTTTATGGAGGTGAGTTTGACTTTTGGGCCTTGCCTAAAAAGGGCACTATGAGGGCAGCAGGAGCCTTGGCCAGTATTCAAATGCCTAGGTGTGACAGATGCAAGCCGTCCCTTGCGAAGCAATGCGGCTTGTCGAGCATGTCATCTCAGGCTGACAGACACTGAATCCCCTTTGAATGACACCAGAAGCTTAGCCAGTTGTTGAAATTAATCATTTTTTCTTTATACTGAGATATCATTCTTGGTGAGGGCAGGATGCTACTCAGGGTCAGGGTCATACCAACCTGGGCTACATGATCAGTGAGCGCTTCCATGTCTGTTTTCATGTAGTCCAGGGAGGTATGTCTCAGGTCATTCACACCAACATGAACAATGACAGAGTCATATTTGTACTTGTTCTGGAGTGACCTGAGTGCTTGTGTTATGTGGCGGATTCTGGTTCCCGACAGGCAGCTAACAGTAACCTTCTGTTTGTCCAGCCTTGTGAGTGGGACATCAGTGTGACTGACTAT